>NC_092709.1:266802076-267007595 GCF_047496885.1 Scyliorhinus torazame | reverse complement strand
AACCTTACCTTATATAATGGAACGCTCCTCTCTCACCCTGAATTCCACATATTACCACCTTTTCTGGCAATATTCTTCCCAAACTACATAACTCCTCATCTCTTACCATTAAAGATTGAATAGTTCCCGTATCTCTTAAAATTGTGACTTCTTTACCTGCTCCTCCTGATACACATGAGTAAACTTTACCCACACAAGTAAATTCTTTAAAGAGATCTGGGCACCTTCTTATCAATCACCTCTTGATCAGGCTGTACAATCTTTTGCACTTCCTTCGCTTCACTTGGGCTTTCCTTTACCACTTTAACAAACCCCACTGTCGTATCCTGTTTTACCACATCAGCCTTCCCAGTGCTTTTCTTCAACCACCAACACTGACTTTACATGGCCTAGTTTATTACAGTGAAAACATTTGAAACTTTTCATTTCTTTTCCACCCTCCTGGATTTCTTTTTTAATCTGAGGTACACTCTCCTTATTATCTCCCATCAGCTCACCTTTACTTTACCATTTGAGTATTTCTCATATTCCCAGTTTTTATCCCACACAGGCTAAAACTCACAGTTTTAACCCTCTGCTCTTCCACATGAGTTCTCACTACATCAGAAAATGAATTTTTAAACTCCTCCAAAAATATAATTTCTCTGAGAGCTTCATACGTTTGGTCTATTTTCAAAGCCCTTATCCACCTATCAAAATTACTCTGTTTGAGCCTTTCAAACTCCATGTATGTTTGATCAAATTCTTTCCTCAAATTTCTAAATCTTTGCCTGTAGGTTTCAGGCACTAGTTCATGTGCACCTAAGATGGATTTCTTCACCTCCTCATACGTCCCAGATACCTCCTCCGGTAGTGATGCAAACGCTTCACTAGCCCTACCTACCAGCTTCGTTTGAATCAGTAATACCCACATGTCCTGTGGCTGTAGCTATCTGGGACGGCCACGTCCCGATTACAAATGGACACTTGCAAAGAATGCAGGGAAAATTGGACAATGCGAAAATTGGACAATGCTAAGAAACAAGCAGGTGCAAGCTCTGCCTGTTGATTAGAACCTTAAACTCTCAGACAGGACAGGAACAACCAAGCAATCTACATACTAATGAGCCATCTCCGGGGACAAAAAGGAAACATTTAGATACACAATGTTAAGGCAGACTCCCCGGCGCTAGAAGAGGCTAAGACAAAGCAGACTAACAGTCACCAGGACACGCCCAGCGATCAGGGAACCACCCCTCTATTGGAGGAAGATCGATACAACTGATTGGGAAAGACCCAATCAGTTGAGGCCAAGTTCAAGGTCCGCCCAAAAGCACGCGAAGCCCTTTTCAGTATAAAAGTTATTCCCCAAGGGAGAATCTTTCTCCTTTGGCTTTGGCTCTCAGTGAAGAGAGAGACCTGCCGAGCAGCTGCATCAGACCAAGTGAGTTCCAAGTCAACGCACGCTGCGAAATAGACGCTCCTAGTTGCTATCCTGTAAACCGCTCAACCCAGCAGCCTCAGAACCGAGCAACGGCCATTGGTCCTCTGACTGAGTGGGCACTCGAAACTAAGTATAGGCTTTAGTAATAGTGGTAGTTTAGTTTGTAGAGTTTATGCATGAGTAGATTTGACTGTGTGTAAATAAATGAGCATTGCTTTTGAACTTACTAACTGGTGTGTCGAGTCATTGATCAGTATTCGGTTCTGAACCTTGTGGCGGTGTCGAAAGATACCTGGCGACTCTTGAGCAAACATAATTAAACAGAGCCAAATTAAGAGCCAACCAAACATTAGCAACATTTATTGGCGACTCCTGACGGGACTCGACTTAGAAGTGGCCTAACCAGGACTTCCGGGTGCGGCGATGACCAGCTAAGTCGCACGTTTCGGCAACTCCCGGTGGAACGGACTTTTGGGCTCTTGATAGGAGCCCCAACGGCAATTTTGACGGCTAAAAACACTGTGCGGTAAACCAGAAGGGAATCCCCCCTGGACACGGATGGAAAAAAGAGAGGAAGGTGGCCGGATTGCGGTGGATCCTCTGGAGCAGCGGCCAGGAAGGCAGGCACAAAGCAAGATGGCGTCGGAAGGAGGCAGTTTAATATGGGGCCCTGACCAACAAGAGTTCCTGCGGCGTTGCGTGGAAGAACTCAAAAAGGAGATGAAGAAGGAGCTGTTGGCCCCGATATTACAAGCGATTGAGGGGCTGAAGGAGGAGCAAAAGACGCAGGAACAGGAGCTTCGGGTCGTGAAGTCAAAGGCTGCTGAGAATGAGGACGACATGCAGGGCCTGGTGGTGAAAACAGAGATGCACGAGGCACAACACAAAAGGTGTGTGGAAAGGCTGGAGGTGCTGGAGAATAATGCGAGGAGGAAGAATTTAAGGATTCTTGGTCTTCCCGAAGGTGTAGAAGGGTCGGACGCGGGGCATATGTGAGCACGATGCTGCACTCGTTAATGGGATCGGAGGCCCCGACGGGTCCGCTGGAGGTGGAGGGAGCCTGTCGAGTTATGGCGCGAAGACCGAGGGCTGGAGAAATTCCGAGCCATAGTGGTGAGATTTCTCCGATATAAGGACAGAGAGATGGTCCTCAGATGGGCAAAGAAAACTCGGAGCAGTAGGTGGGAGAACGCGGTGATCCGCGTATATCAAGATTGGAGTGCGGAGGTGGCGAGAAGGAGGGCAAGCTTTAATCGGGCCAAGGCGGTGTTGCACAAACGGAAGATTAAATTTGGAATGCTGCAACCGGCAAGACTGTGGGTCACACATCAAGGGAAACACCACTACTTCGAAACGGCAGAAGAGGCGTGGACATTTATTGTCGAGGAGAAACTGGAGTGAGCGGGCCATAAAAAGAACGTTTGGGACAAAGTGGGGGGGTGAATATGTGGGATGAAGGGGGGGGAAAAAAGAGGGAAGAGATGACTTCCCAAGTTGTTAATCCTGCGACCCTGTAACTTTTCTCTCTTCCCCATGTCGTGGGGGGAGGGAGGATGAGGAGCTGAGGGCGCCGGCCATTGGGGGCGGGGCCAAAAGGGAAGCGCGGGCTTTGTTCCCGCGCTATGGTAATCACGGCGGGAACAGGGAAGCAGGAAGGAGGGGGCCTTGCACAGTGTGAGCCGAGGTCACGGGGGGAGGCCGAGGCCGGCCAAAGTTTGCTGACTTCTGGGAGCAACATGGGGGGTGCAATTACGCTAGTTTGGGATCTAGCCAGGGGGGGGGGGGGGGGTTAACTGGGTTGCTGCTGCTGGGGAGAAGGGGGAGCTGGTATGGGGAAGGGGGGGGGGTCGGGGCGGGGGGGGGGGGGGGGGGGGAGAAAGAGGGCGCTTGGGGGAGATACGGCTACGTGGGAACAGGGTGAGGAGCTGGATTGGAAAAGGAGATGGCTAGTCGTCAAGGGGGGGGGGGGGGTAAAGAGCCCCCCAACCCGGTTGATCACGTGGAATGTGAGAGGGCTGAATGGGCCGATTAAGAGGGCACGGGTACTCGCACACTTAAAGAAACTTAAGGCAGATGTGGTTATGCTTCAGGAGACGCATCTGAAGCTGATAGACCAGGTCAGACTACGCAAAGGATGGGTGAGACGCAAAAAACAGGGGGGTGGCTATACTAGTGGGGAAGCGGGTAATGTTTGAGGCAAAGATTATAGTGGCGGATAGTGGGGGCAGATACGTGATGGTGAGTGGTAAATTGCAAGGGGAGGCAGTGGTATTAGTGAACGTGTATGCCCCGAACTGAGATGATGCCAACTTTATGAGGCGTATGTTAGGACGAATCCCGGACCTAGAAGTGGGGAAGTTGATAATGGGTGGAGATTTTAATACGGTGCTGGACCCAGAGCTGGACAGATCGAGGTCCAGGACCGGAAGGTGGCCGGCTGCAGCTAGGGTGCTTAAGGACTTTATGGAGCAGATGGGAGGAGTAGACCCCTGGAGATTTAGTAGACCTAGGAGTAAGGAGTTTTCGTTTTTCTCCTATGTCCACAAAGTTTATTCACGGATCGACTTTTTTGTTCTGGGAAGGGCACTGATCCCAAAGGTGACGGGGACAGAGTACACGGCTATAGCTATTTCGGATCATGCTCCACATTGGGTGGACCTGGAGATAGGGGAGGAAAAAGAACAGCGTCCACCCTGGAGAATGGACATGGGATTATTGGCAGATGAGGGGGTGTGCTTAAGGGTGAGGGGGTGTATTGAAAGGTACTTGGAACTCAATGATAATGGGGAGGTACAGGTGGGAGTGGTCTGGGAGGCGCTGAAGGCAGTGGTTAGAGGGGAGCTGATATCTATTAGGGCACATAAAGGAAAGCAGGAGGGTAGGGAAAGGGAGCGGTTGTTGAAAGAACTTCTGAGGGTGGACAGACAATATGCGGAGGCACCGGAGGAGGGACTGTACAGGGAAAGGCAAAGGCTACATACATGTAGAATTTGACTTGTTGACTACGGGTAAAGCAGAGGCACAATGGAGGAAGGCACAGGGTGTACAGTACGAATATGGGGAGAAGGCGAGCAGGTTGCTGGCCCACCAACTGAGGAAAAGGGGAGCAGCGAGGGAGATAGGGGGGGTGAGAGATGAGGAGGGAGAGATGGAGCGGGGAGCGGAGAGAGTGAATGGAGTGTTCAAGGCATTTTACGAAAGATTATATGAAGCTCAGCCCCCGGAAGGGAAGGAGAGAATGATGTGCTTTCTGGATCAGCTGGAATTTCCCAAGGTGGAGGAGCAGGAAAGGGTGGGACTGGGAGCACAGATTGAGACGGAGGAAGTGGTGAAAGGGATTGGGAGTATGCAGGCGGGGAAGGCCCCGGGACCAGACGGATTCCCAGTTGAATTCTATAGGAAATATATGGACTTGCTGGCCCCGCTACTGATGAGAACCTTTAAAGAGGCGAGGGAAAGGGGGCAGTTGCCCCCGACTATGTCAGAGGTAACGATATCGCTCCTCCTAAAGAAGGAAAAAGACCCGCTGCAATGCGGGTCCTACAGGCCCATTTCCCTCCTGAATGTGGACGCTAAGATTCTGGCCAAGGTAATGGCAACGAGGATAGAGGATTGTGTCCCGGGGGTGGTTCATGAGGACCAATCTGGGTTTGTGAAGGGGAGACAGCTGAATACAAATATACGGAGGCTGCTAGGGGTAATGATGATGCCCCCACCAGAGGGGGAAGCGGAGATAGTGGTGGCGATGGATGCCGAGAAAGCATTTGATAGAGTGGAGTGGGATTATTTGTGGGAGGTGCTGAGGAGATTTGGTTTTGGGGATGGGTATATCAGGTGGGTACAGTTGCTGTATAGGGCCCCAATGGCGAGCGTGGTCACGAATGGACGGGGGTCTGGCTATTTTCGGCTCCATAGAGGGATGAGGCAGGGATGTCCTCTGTCCCCGTTATTGTTTGCACTGGCGATTGAACCCCTGGCCATAGCATTGGGGGGTTCCAGGAAGTGGAGGGGAGTACTCAGGGGGGGAGAAGAACACCGGGTATCTCTGTCTGCGGATGATTTGTTGCTATATGTGGCGGACCCGGCGAAGGGGATGCCAGAGATAATGCGGATACTTGGGGAGTTTGGGGATTTTTCAGGGTACAAACTGAACATGGGGAAAAGTGAGTTGTTTGTGGTGCATCCAGGGGAGCAGAGCGGAGAGATAGAGGATTTACCGTTGAGGAAGGCAACAAGGGACTTCCGGTACTTGGGGATCCAGATAGCCAAGAATTGGGGTACATTACACAGGCTTAATTTAACGCGGTTGGTGGAACAGATGGAGGAGGACTTTAAGAGATGGGACACGGTGTCCCTGTCATTGGCAGGTAGGGTGCAGGTGGTTAAAATGGTGGTCCTCCCGAGATTCCTTTTTGAGTTTCAGTGCCTCCCGGTGGTGATCACGAAGGCTTTTTTCAAAAGAATCGAGAAGAGTATTATGAGAGATCTGTTTGTGGATGGGACGTTTGCAAGTCTGGGAGCACGGACGGAAAAATATGGGTTGCCCCAAGGGAATGCATTTCGGTACATGCAATTGAGGGCTTTCGCGAGGCAACAGGTGAGGGAATTCCCGCAGCCCCCGACGCAGGAGGTGCAGGATAGCGTGATCTCAGAGACATGGGTGGGGGATGGTAAGGTGTCGGACATATACAGGGAAATGAGGGACGAGGGGGAGATCATGGTGGATGAGCTGAAAGGGAAGTGGAAAGGGGAGCTGGGGGAGGAGATTGAGGAGGGGCTGTGGGCTGATGCCCTACGTAGGGTAAACTCATCGTCCTCGTGTGCCAGGCTAAGCCTGATACAATTTAAGGTGTTACACAGGACGCATGTGACTGGAGCACGGCTCAGTAAATTTTGGGGGGCAGAGGATAGGTGTGCGAGATGCTCGAGAGGCTCAGAGTCACACCCACACGTTCTGGTCATGCCCGGCACTACAGGGGTTCTGGGTGGGGGTGGCAAAGGTGCTTTCGAAGGTGGTGGGGGTCCGGGTCGAATCAAGCTGGGGGTTGGCTATATTTGGGGTTGCAGAAGAGCCGGGAGTGCAGGAGGGGAGAGAGGCTGACGTGTTGGCCTTTGCGTCCCTAGTAGCCCGGCGCAGGATATTGTTAATGTGGAAGGAAGCCAAACCCCCGGGAGTGGAGACCTGGATAAACGACATGGCAGGGTTTATAAATTTAGAACGGATTAAGTTTGTGTTAAGGGGTTCGGCTCAGGGGTTCACCAGGCGGTGGCAACCGTTCGTCGATTACCTCACAGAAAGATAGAGGGAATGGAAAAGAAGTAGACAACAGCAGCAACCCAGGGGAGGGGGGGGGGGGGGGAGAGAGGAGGAATCGAACGGACTCTCAGAGATGTTATTGTATATGTATAATATGTATAGGTAGTTGTTATAGGTAATTGTATATTGGATTGTTGGATCGTATTTTTGGAGAGTATTGATTTTGGACAAGGCAGTTGCCATTCAGTTTTGTTTTTGTTCATATATTATTTATTTATTTGTTTAAAACTGTCCACTGTTATTCATATTGCTTTATTGTTGTGTAAAAGAAACACTACGTACTGTTATGTTTGGCCAAAAATCTTGAATAAAATATATATTTTTAAAAAAGTAAGTGGCCTAACCACTCTGCGAGAACCCAAAATTGGAATTGAGAATCCAATTGGGAACAGAAAGAAAACCCACAAGTGTTAAGAGCAGTACTGATCAAGCCTCTGAGATTCGGAAGTGTGTTAATGCATGCGTACTAACAGGGATGTAAGGTAAACCTGAGAGATTTTGTTGCGTAAAACTGTCGGGAGTTTTGTAGGCCGGAGATTAGCGTAAGCCTTATCGTGTTTACATCACCACTTTATCACCCCCTGTTCCAAATTCAGTAAAGAACCTCGATAGAGAAAATGGCAATGAAACGCCTTGTGAACCCCCAGGAATTCGAGGTCGCAGCGACCAGTAGAAATGAAATGGAAATCGCTTATTGTCACAAGTGGGCTTCAAATGAAGTTACTGTGAAAAGCCCCTAGTCGCCACATTCCGGCGCCTGTTACGGGAATTGAACCGTGCTGCTGGCCTGCCTTGGTCTGCTTTCAAAGCCAGCGATTTAGCCCTGTGTTTCACAGCCCCTAGAGTAGGACAGTGTCCCGTTTGGGAAGATGAGATCAGGAAATATCTCAAAGGGAAAGGATGGCCCCTTTGGAGTGAATTCTGCAATAATGAGGAAACAGGGCCCGGGTGTATAGGACATACTTGGTGGGAGAACCTGTCAGAGATTCATAAGAAGAGCTTGGGGAAAGCTCGCAAGCCGATGGCAATCGTGTCCTGTTTGGCACAATTGCGAGGCACAGAGGAAGTCATTAGGACACTCCGTAGAGAGATAGAGGAGAGAGACAGAACCAGTGAGGTAGACGTGAGTAAGGTAGAGAAAGAGAATCGAGATCTGAAAGAGCAGTTAGCAGCAAGGGGCAGAGTGGTGGATGATGCCAAGTGGGCACATCAGTCTTGTCTCGCGCATTTGAACAGTTTTCAGACACAATATGATAAGGCCTACCAGGACACGCAACGTGCGGTCTTGGTAAGACAAGAAACAGAACAGCAAGTCGAGAAATTGCAGAAACAATGCAATGATTTAAAAGCAGCCCTATGAGCACTCCATACTTCCACAACGGAACAAAGGCAGAGCTCCGTAGACCACGCAAAGTGCCGGAAGCAAATTGCAGAATTGCAATCTCTGCTCTCTGTTCAAAATGCATTTCAAAGTACATTCGGACCCCAATTAGATCAAGAAAACGGCCCCAATTGGCATGAATTGAAGGAGACTGCCCATAGATACGGACATGGGACATGTACGCAGGAAAAACCCCAGAAAAGGAAAGTGCTCCAACCCCCAACCGAACAGGCAGAACACACCCCCATGAATCCTGTAACCACACACCACAGGGCTGCAGGAGAAGGAAATGTAGATTTCCTTTAAACAACCCCATTAACCGTGACCCAATTACGGGACGTGTGTGGAAAAATTACACCGTTCCTTCCCACTTCAGACCCCCACCAATTTTTCGCGAAAGTCAAACAACAAGCATGTTGTACATGTACGGCCTGGACGAAAAAGAGAAAGTGAAGCTCACAGTTTTAAGCCTCAACCCTTCAGTCGTAGCAGCCCTTCCCGTCCCACAGAACGTAGGAGGAGGCACACAGCGGTCCTGGATGCTATCTGCTTTAACATAGGAGACCCCGTAGAAGGCCTAAGTAAGTGTAGGCAAAAGACAGAGCACCCTACAGCGTTTGTGAACGTTTGTAGATTCACTTCACCGCAGTTTTTGAAGAATTAGCCCGCGCCCATTTGTCCCCAGACAATATGGCCAAATGGACCCGAATTCTAGTCTCCCACGCCACAGAAGCAGGACGAAAAGCTTGCGCAAATTATGACCCATTAGATGAGGCCCACAATGAAAAATGGGTTTTGAAGAGATTGTCCCGCACTTGGGAACAATCAATTGCAGAGAAAACCGCTTTTATAACACCCGATAAAGAGCAGGCAGAGATGAACCCAGTTAAAGTACACCAGAACCCCGCATGGGTAAATGAGGGCAGGAACAGCCAACCCCAGCCAAAACCTCAAGAATGCTACAACTGTGGACAGCTGGGACACTTTGCACAAGAATGCAACGTTCCCCAAAAGCAGCAGAGAAATCAACAGACAGGCACCCTAAACCAGAATAGGGCAAAGCCGATCCATAGCATTAGCGCCCGTTCAGAGAATGCAGACATTAACGGCACCGACTGACGGTGTTCGGGCTCCCCAACTTGGGTCTGCGACACCCTTTGGGACAAGTCCGGTAGACCGGTAGTAGCAGGCGAAGTCCGGGGACAACCCGCAGAATATCTTTGGGACACAGGAGGGTCCCACACCACACTCAATTCCTCCACGATGTTCCAGCAAGACACGTGGCCCACAACAGACAACATCACACTCAGCGGTTTTACAGGCCATTTACAACAGGGACACATCACAGCCCCTGTAGCAACACAGATAGGAACATCGCGACTAAGCACCCCATAGTTTTAGTTGATCTGTCCCAGACAGCAGAACATATCCTTGGGATCGATTTCATGAGCTCCCATAACCTTTCTTTCGACCCAGTTAACAAGTGTGTTTGGAAAATGGCAAAGGCAGCATGAGCCCCCGCCACGCTCACAGTAGGAGAATACGTAAATAGGATTAGCTCAGTAGGAGACTTCCGGTTTGACCCTCGAACTATTAGTGCAGACAAACTGTGGCAATTTGACTGGCTTTGTGAACTTTACAGGTCCCGACCCTAAACCCCAGAAGCAGTACGGATTTCCCCAGGAAGCAGAGGGCAAAATCTCCACGGTCATAAAGAGTTTGTTGGATCAAGGCGTACTCAGATCAGTAGCCTCCACAAACAACTTGGCCCGTCAGGAAACCGGATGGATCATGGCGACTGACCACTGATTACCGGGAACTGAACAAAGTAACCCCAGCAGCAGCCCCCACTGTAGCCACGAGTCCCGAGACCATGCTGAAACAGGGACTCCAGTCAAAGTTTTTTTTGGTTTTGGACATTAGTAATGGCTTTTGGTCCATTCCATTGGCTAAAGCGTGCCAGTACAAATTCGCTTTTACATTCCAAGGGCAACAATAGACGTGGACGTGCCTTCCACAAGGCATCCACAACTCCCCCTCCATTTTGCACTGACAGCTGGCAAATAGATTAGCAAAATTTTCCCGCCACGATTGTCTGGTCCAGTATGTAGACGACTTGTTACTACAGACAGACACAAAGGGAGAGCACATTTTGCTTCACGCCGAACTCCTACCACTCCTAAAAGAAATTGGTTGTAAAGTCAACCCCAAGAGGGCCCAGATTCTGAAAGAAAAAATGATTTACTTGGGAACAGTGATCACTCATGGTAAACGCGAGATCGAGCACAAGAGAATTGACTCGATCGTCAAATTGCCCCTTCCCCACAACGTCTCAGCCCTCCGGTCATTTGTAGGACTAGTTGGTTACTGCCGAAACCATATTGACGGTTTCGCCACTAAAGCAGCGCCCCTTTCCGAACTTCTCAAGAAGCAGGCACCTTGGGAATGGCTTCCACAGCATACAGATGCCGTGGACGCTTTAAAAAGAGCACTCAGCACAGCCCCCGCACGACAGGTCCCAGATCCACTCTCCTCATTCGCTATCGAAGTTGCAAGCACCGACCGAACCCTTCGGGCGTGCTCCTCCAGGAACGCCATGACCAATTACGCCCCGTAACATACGCTTCACGCGTGTTAGACCCCGTAGAGCAAGGATTTTCTGCTTGTGAAAGGCACCTGCTCGCAGTTTTTTGGGTAGTACAATACTTCGCATACATTACAGGACTCAACCCCATCCTCACAGAACACACACCGACACAGCTATTGTTAGACGGCCGACTTAAAGATGGCACAGTCAGCCAAATTCGCGCAGCCCGTTGGACCCTTTATTTTACAGGGACGGGACATCATGGTAAAGAGAACCAAAACCCACACATTCCTTGCCGATAATTTGCAGTATGCAGGCACCCCTCATGAATGTGAGATAATCACCACGAAACAGAACACAGGCCCATTTATTCCCAAAACACACCCCAGGAAAACAGGTAGTACACCCCAGAGACCCCAGCCCACAGACACTTGCGCACCCCTGTGGATGGTTCATCTACAGTGTTAAATGGAGAGAGAATTACGGTTGCGGTATATATGTAGAGGTCGCGCAGGGACGCGCCCTAAATGAAATTTCCTTGAAGTTGCCAGGACACATTTTTCTGAAATGCATGTATTAATGTCATAGCGCCCTGTAGAGTTTTTATGATAATGAATGTATTAAAAATGGTTTAGGTAAAATTGCATTGCATAGGTTAGGACAGTATAGAGCCTAAGTATGGGTGCCCCGGTGGTCAGAGGATGAAGACGACATGGTAATGTGATCCTTCACGCTTCGCGTTGAAGATCACAAGGAGGTGTGTCGCCATCTGGGATGGCCACATCCCGATTACAAAATGGACACTTGCAAAGAATGCAGGGAAAATTGGACAATGCTAAGAAACAAGCAGGTGCAAGCTCTGTCTGTTGATTAGAACCTTAAACTCTCAGACAGAACAGAAACAACCAAGTAATCTACATACTAATGAGCCATCTCCGGGGACAAAAGGGAAACATTTAGATACACAATGTTAAGGCAGACACCCCGGCGCCAGAAGAGGCTAAGACAAAGCAGACTAACAGTCACCAGGACACGTACAGCGATCAGGGAACCACCCCTCTATTGGAGGCAGATAGATACGACTGATTGGGAAAGACCCAATCAGTTGAGGCCAAGTTCAAGGCCCGCCCAAAAGCACGCGAAGCCCTTTTCAGGATGAAAGATATTCCCCAAGGCAGAATCTTTCTCCTTTGGCTTTGGCTCTCAGTGGAGAGAGACCTGCCGAGCAGCTGCATCAGACCAAGTAAGTTCCAAGTCAACGCACGCTGCGAGATAGACGCTCCTAGTTGCTATCCTGTAAACAGCTCAACCCAGCAGCCTCAGAACCGAGCAACGGCCATTGTTCCTCTGACTGAGTGGGCACCCGAAGCTAAGTATAGGCTTTAGTAATAGTGGTAGTTTAGTTTGTAGAGTTTATGCATGAGTAGATTTGACTGTGTGTAAATAAATGAGCATTGCTTTTGAACTTACTAACTGGTGTATCGAGTCATTGATCAGTATTCGGTTCTGAACCTTGTGGCGGTGTCGAAAGATACCTGGCGACTCTTGAGCAAACATAATTAAACAGAGCCAAATTAAGAGCCAACCAAACATTAGCAACATGGCCATTTCATTTGTTTAGCTACCTTCTCAAATGAAATGAAAAAGGCTTCCACTTCCTTCTCGTCAAACGTTGGCAATGCTTGGACATATTTAAATAGATCCCTACCACGCCTTTGACGGTGACGCTCTTTCTCACTATCCTCATCACTATCATCCAACTGTACATTTCCCTTTACGTCTGCCAATTTTAATTGACTGTCATGTTTCTTGGCCATTTTCTGAAGTTCAAACTCTCTTCATCTTTTTCCCTGATCTGTATCTCCCTTTCGTTTTCTTTTTGTTCTGCTAGGGCTATTCTTTCTTTGTTTCTTTCTTCTCGCTCCTTTTCTTTTCTCTCATTGCATATTCAAGCTGCTTTAATTCTTTTACATGTTCAAGTTGCTTAATCTGCAACTGGATCTTTGCCATTTCTAAAGAGTCAGACTGTATCTCAGGCAACTTTAAATGCTTAGCCACCGCCATAATTACCTCATCTTTTCACATTTTGTCAGGTAATGTTAACTGCAATCTTTTTGCCAAATCTAACAGTCTGTTTTTAGTCTCTGCCATAAGGTACTGCATGTGACCGTCTCCACCCCCACAATCTTCTGAGCATCTGAAAGAGCCATTGTCCACAACACACTCCCCACTTAAACTAAAATACCACTCGTGAAAAGCGACCACAATATGCTCACCCCTCACTGTCTTTACGTAAAGTTCACTAAGCCAATCCAATAGATAGACTTTGATCCCCCTCGAGCCCCCAATTGTTATGGGTCAGGGTTTAGAGAACCCCAAAGTGTATCATGGAGTTCACCTGACCCACAACTTTTAATAGATTGTGGTATGGTGAGCACATGGCCCACTCTACAGGTGTGGTACAGCAGAAATGGAAAAGTATTTTTTAAAACAAAACAATGTTTATTCTATGAACTCAAGTTAACCTTTTTAAAACAGTAAATATCTTAGCAACCATTAATTCAAAGATAACCCCCAAAGAATACAACACTAAGTAATCCTTTAAGCTGTCCTTTTAACATCCAAAAGACTTAACAACCTTTAAACAGAAGCACATCAGGCTTTACATTCAATACTGAAAACATTTAAATTACGGAATTCATCAAATGATCGATAGTCCTTCATGGCAGAGAGATCAACAGTACAGCTGCTTTGGCTGACTTCAGCTGCAACACTGCAAAACAAAACCAAAAAGGCAGACACACCCAAGCTTTTCTCAAAGTGAAACTAAAAAGCAGAACCAGAGCTCAGCTCCACCCACACTCTGACATCACTGCAGTAACATGAGCAGCTAACCATTTATTAAAGCAACATTCTCATGACAAAAGAACAATAAACGTTGTGCAAACACCGACTCCCATCTCGCCAAGACCCGCCTATTTAATCCCCTATTAGGGGGACATAGCTTTAAATTATGGGGAGATAGATATAAGACAGATGTCAGAGGTAGGTTCTTTACTCAGAGAGTAGTAAGGGTGTGGAATGCCCTGCCTGCAACAGTAGTGGACTCGCCAACACTAAGGGCATTCAAATGGTCATTGGATAGACATATGGATGATAAGGGAATAGTGTAGATGGGCTTTAGAGTGGTTTCACAGGTCGGCGCAACATCGAGGGCTGAAGGGCCTGTACTGCGCTGTAATGTTCTATGTTCTTATTCTACGCTACCTTAGGCACCCCCCCCCCCCCCCCCCCCCCCCCCGCTGACTATTAGTTCTCCGCGAAGAAGTCGATGAATGATTGCCACCTCCGGGTGAACCTAACAATGACCCTCTCAAGGCAAACTTAATCCTCTCTAGGCCGAGAAAACGCGCTATGTCGGTTAAACAGGTCTCCGCCTTCGGGGGCTTTGAGTCCCTCCAAGCTAATAATATCCGTCTCTGGGCTACCAGGGAGGCAAAGGCAGAACATCTGCCTCTTTCTCTCATACCATTCTTAACCAAATATTCATATTACTTTATGAAGGTAAATAAACAAAGCACCATGAACCTTTAAAACCACTGTGGTTAAGAATTGTGCTTGCTTGAAAGTTGTCACTTTTTACACGGGTGTCCTGTAAACTTAAGACGGTTATCTATTTAGACTGCGCTATAATGGGCTGAATTTTGTAGTTAGCAACAAAGTAACAATGTTCATTGCTGACTTCAATGAAAACTGTCCACAATGTATCTAGCAATGTCAGTCGTGTGGACTTCCCCTTTCTTGACATTATGTTGAAAATGAAAATAGTCAAGGGATCTCCAAGCATCAAGCCCTGGTGATGTCACCAAGCAGGGTAAACAGTCAACCACATTGAAGTATTCTCATGGACACCAAACCAGAAAGTAAAAACCACTGAATCTCTTCACTTTTCATTTATACAGATAACAAAACAATTGATTGGCACTTGATTGGCACTAACACATAAGAACATAAGAACTAGGAACAGGAGTAGGCCATCTGGCCCCTCGAGCCTGCTCCGCCATTTAATGAGATCATGGCTGATCTTTGTGGACTCATCTCCACTCTCCGGCCCGTACACCATATCCCCGAATCCCTTTATTCTTTAGAAAAGGGTACCTATCTTTTTCTGAAAAACGTTTAAAGAAGGAGCCTCAACTGCTTCACTGGGCAAGGAATTCCAGAGATTCACAACCCTTTGGGTGAAGAAGTTCCTCCTACACTCCGTCCTAAATCTACCTCCCCTTATTTTGAGGCTATGCCCCCTAGTTCTGCTTTGCCCGACCAGTGGAAACAACCTGCCCGCATCTATCCTATCTATCCCCTTCATAATTTTATATGTCTCAATAAGATCCCCCCGCATCCTTCTAAACTCCAATGAGTACAGTCCCAGTCTACTCAACCTCTCATCATAATCTAATCCCCTCAACTCTGGGATCAACCTAGTGAATCTCCTCTGCACTCCCTCCAGTGCCAATATGTCCTTTCTCAGGCAAGACCAAAACTGAACACAATACTCCAGATGCGGCCTCACCAACACCCTATACAATTGCAGCATAACCTCACTGGTCTTGAACTCCATCCCTCTAGCAATGAAAGACAAAACTCGATTAGCCTTCTAAATCACCTGTTGCACCTGCACACCAACTTTTTGCGACTCGTGCACCAGCACACCCAGGTCCCTCTGCACAGCAGCATGTTTTAACATCTTACCGTTTAAATAATAATCCATTCTGCTGTTATTCCTCCCAAAATGGATAGCCTCACACTTGGCAACATTGAATTCCATCTGCCAGACCCTAGCCCATTCACCTAACCTATCCAAATCCTTCTGCAGACTTCCGGTATCCTCTGCACTTTTTGCTTTACCACTCATCTTAGTGTCGTCTGCAAACTTTGACACATTGTACTTGGTCCCCAACTCCAAATCGTCTATGTACATTGTGAACAACTGCGGGCCCAACACTGATCCTTGAGGGACCCCACTAGTTACAGGTTGCCAACCAGAGAAACACCCATTTATCCCCACTCTCTGCTTTCTGTTAGTTAACTAATCTTCTGCCCATGCTACCACTTTACCCTCAGTGCCATGCATCTTTAGTTTATGCAGCAACCTTTTGTGTGGCACCTTGTCAAAAGCTTTCTGGAAATCCAGATATACCACATCCATTGGCTCCCCGTTATCTACTGCACTGGTAACGTCCTCAAAAAATGCTACCAAATTAGTCAGATACGACCTACTCTTTGTGAACCCATGCTGCGTCTGCCCAATGGGACAATTTCCCTCCAGGTGCCCCGCTATTTCCTCCTTAATGATAGATTCCAGCATTTTCCCTACACCCGAAGTTAAGCTTACCGGCCTATAACGGCCCTACATGGGATTAAAGTAGAAGTTAAAAAACTTAGTTTGCAAAAGAAATTCCAAAAATGTACAATATGTCTTTCATCAAATATGAAATTACACTTTCATGGACAGTGAGGGTGTTTAGTTGTAACTATTAACTTAGTTCACCATTAAAAACACATCAATATCTCATTCAACAGGAGGAAACTTTTTCCAAGTGTTTCACAGCAAGAGCCAAAGAATGGACATTCTTGTCAGTTCAATGATTTGTAATCGGAGCACACCCTTTGGAAAAGCAGAATCACAAATAGCAACTTCTGCATTTCTGCTTTTAACTGCATTTCTGGACCCCAGAAGCTGCTGCCAATTTCAGGGGAGTAAAGACTGTGAATGCTGACAGTTTATCATTATTACTACAGCAACATCTGGTCTGATCGGTTCTTTATAGAAAAGCAGCATTCTTAACCATTTACAGGATGTGGCAAGGCCAGCATTTATTCACCATCTCTAATTACTCTTGGGAAGGTGGTGAGCTCCTCTCTTGAACCACTGGTTCACATGGTTAATGTGCTGCCACATTAACGTTAGGTGGGAAATTCCAGGATTTTGACCCAGCAACTATGAAGGGAGGGCATTGCCAAGTCAGGATGGTGAGACTAGGTGGTGGTGGGGTACCCATGTGCCTTCTGCTCTTGTCCCAGTGTGTTTTTTTTACTATAAACCTACTCTAGCGGATCCATGTAATTTTCAATGTTCGTTGTCCAAACCTACAAAAACTTAAAATATGTGCGGGCAATTATGCAAGCTTTAAAGCAACGCATTGCAGTTTAGAATCAAATTGTACAAGCGTGAGACACTACTGGAGTGCAAAAGATCAGAAGAATACAGTGGACAATTTTTTTCAGAAGAATACCTTGGACAAATTTTTAATATAAATTAAGAAATACTTGTATGAAATAAGCAGAGTATAATTCTTGCAAGTTGGGGCGCAGGTCAACACAAACTACTTTTTTAAAATTGGGAAGAGAATGGTAGAAGAGGAAATCATGTTGTGTGTGAGATATTTGAGCTTTCATGGATCCTCTGTTTCCAGATGCAGCACATTTACAGGCAAGCATTGGAAAAGTTAGTCTCTTCTTGAGTATTATTGATCACACTTAACAGAATTATTGAGAAAGTACGGTATCTGTATTCTCTCAAAATGGTGGAAAGGAGCAAGGATCAAGATGGAAAATATTATTTGGTGACCAGAATCTCAAAACCAGAGACTAGGGTCGTGGGTTACCAAGCAGCAGTGATCTCTCAGCTCCTACATGCTTCAGAGATTAGGATAACCAAGGCAATTCAAAGCACTGGAGAAATACCATCAGCAGTGCCTCTGCATGATCTTCCAAATATGGTGACAAGAAAGGCAGTCCAACAGCTGAATTCTCTCCCAGGCCAATATGCGTAGGTGCTAATCATTCGAAACCTCCACTGGGTAGGGCATGTCATTTTCCAGGCATCAGACTTCCTATTCAGAACTTGGTCATGGCAGAAGATTCATGGGAGCCCCGGGCCTATGATCTACCAAAAAGGAGGTTTATTCTGCAAGCCACCAAACACATCAAGGGACTTACTTGGAAGCATGCAGAGACCAGGTTGAGACTTTGGAGAGAGTGCATAAACCTCCAAACAGCTCACCTGCCTGGCACTAAGGCTAACCATCTTCAGATGCTGCATCAATGACCTTCCATCATACGGTCAGAAGTGGAGATGTTTGCAGATGGCTGCACAATGTTCAGCACCATTCACAACTCCTCAGGTAATGAAGCAGTCCATGCCCAAATGCAGCAAGGCCTGGGCAATATCGAGGCTGGGGATGACAAGTGCCAAGCAACATTCGCGCCATACAAGTGCCAGGCAATGACCCATCTCCATCAAGAGAGAATCTAACCATCTCCCCTTAACATTCAATGACATTACCATTGACCTCCGGTTGCGGCTATGCGGAGCTAAGCCGCACGATTCGGCAGCTCCCGCTACTACGGACTTTCGGGCTCATTGGAGGAGCCCCAATGGAATTTTTTTGACGACGTGGGGAAGTGAAGAGAGAGGTCCCCCTCCAACCTTTATGGACCGGACCAGAAGTGCAACGGCCAAAAAAGCAACATTGGAGCAGCAGGAGAAGCGAGGGAAAAAAATCAAAATGGCGGCGGGCGGAGACAAAGCGGAGTGCGGGCCAGAGCTGCAGGAATTCATTAAGCGTTGCTTCGAGGAGCTGCGCAAGGAGATGCTGGCAGTAATTGAAGGACTAGGGATAACCCAGAAGGCCCACGAGGTGAAGATCCAGGAGGTACAGAAAAGAGTTAGTGAGAATGAGGACGAGCTCTTGGGCCTGGCGGTGAGAGTGGAGCAGCACGAGGCGCTACACAAGAGGTGGACGGGAAGACTCGAAGACCTGGAGAACAGGTCGAGGAGAAAGAATCTGCGGATCCTGGGTCTCCCAGAAGGAGTGGAGGGGGCCGATGCCGTGGCATACTCGGGCACGATGATCGGGGCGATAATGGGCGCGGAGGCCCCTTCGAGGTCGCTGGAGCTGGACGGGGCACACCGGGTGCTGGCGAGGAAGCCCAAAGCAAATGAGCCGCCAAGGGCGATGGTGGTGAGATTTCACCGGTTTACGGACAGAGAGAGGGTCCTGACATGGGCTAAGAAGGAGCGGAGCAGCAAGTGGGACAATGCAGAGATTCGAATATACCCGGACTGGAGCACGGAGGTGGCAAAGCGGAGAGCGGGTTTCAACCGGGCCAAAGCAGTGCTGCACCGGAAAGGAGTGAAATTTGGAATGCTGCAGCCAGCACGATTGTGGGTCACATACAAGGAGCAACACTACTACTTTGAAACGCCTGAAGAGGCGTGGACCTTCATACAAACTGAAAAGTTGGACTCTAACTGAGCGTTTGTGAGGGTGGGGGGGGGGGGGGGGGATGTTTGAGGGTTGATGTGTGATGGTTGTTGTATATAGGGGGTCAATCACACGCAGGAAATGTTACATGGGCTGGGGGAGAGAGACAAGGCCGCGACAGGAGCTGCGCCAGAGGGGGCGGGGCAGGCTTTGGAAAGCGCGGGGTTTTTCCCGCACGTGAAGAAAGGCGGGAAGGGGAACAAAGGAACGCACATTGATTGGGGTACTCCCACACGGGGGGGATCAAAGGGACGACGGGGGAAGCCGGGGTCAGCTGACTTACGGGAGTGATATGGGGGGAGCAAAAAAGCTAGACAGGGGGTCTGGTGGGGGGGGGGGGGGGTTGCTGCTGCACTGGCCGAAAGGGAAGGGGACACAGAAGAGGTTGATCACGTGGAACGTGAGGGGCCTGAATGGGCCGGTGAAGAGGGCACGAGTGTTCGCGCACTTGAAGGGACTGATGGCAGACGTGGCTATGCTCCAAGAGACACACCTGAAGGTGGCGGACCAGGTCAGGTTAAGAAGGGGATGGGTAGGACAGCTATTTCACTCGGGACTGGACGCGAAGAATAGAGGGGTGGCAATATTGGTGGGAAAGCATGTGTCATTTGAGGCCAAGACTATCGTAGTGGATAAGGGAGGGAGATACGTGATGGTGAGCGGTAGGTTGCAAGGGACGTGGGTGGTGTTGGTAAATGTATACGCCAAACTGGGATGATGCTGGATTCATGAAGCACATGTTGGGGCGCATTCCGGACCTGGAGGTAGGAGGCCTGATAATGGAAGGGGACTTCAATACAGTGCTGGACCCAGCACTGGACCGCTCCAGATCAAGGACTGGAAAGAGGCCGGCGGCAGCCAAAGTGCTTAGGGAGTTTATGGATCAGATGGGAGGAGTGGACCCATGGAGGTTTGCAAGACCGCAGGCCAGGGAATTTTCTTTCTTCTCCCATGTACACACCAAAGCCTACTCACGGATAGATTTTTTTGTTCTGGGCAGGGCGCTCATCCGAGGGTGGAGGGGACGGGACGGAGTATTCGGCCATAGCCGTTTCGGACCACGCCCCGCACTGGGTGCAAATGGGGCTGGGAGAGGAGAGGGACCAACGCCCGCTGTGGCGGCTGGATGTGGGACTGCTGGCAGATGAGGTGGTGTCTGGGAAGGTGAGCGGGTGTATCGAAAGGTTCTTGGAGGCCAACAACAACGGGGAGGTGCGAGTGGGGGTGTTATGGGAGGCGTTGAAGGCGGTGATCAGGGGAGAGCTAATCTCCATCAGGGCTCATAGGGAGAGGACAGAGGGCATGGAAAGGGAGAGGTTAGTGGGGGAGATTCTGAGAGTGGACAGGAGATACGCAGAGGCCCCGGATGAAAGATTACTTGGGGAAAGACGACGGCTCCAGACGGAGTTTGACCGGTTGACCACAGGGAAGGCGGAGGCACAGTGGGGGCGACCTAGGAGTATGGGGAAAAGGCTAGTCGGATGCTGGCACACCAGCTCCGTAAGAGGACGGCAGCGAGGGAAATAGGGGGAGTCAAAAATGGAAGGGGAGCCACGGTTCGGAGTGCGACGAAAATAAACAAGGTATTCAAGACCTTCTATGAAGAGCTGTACAGATCCCAACCCCCAGCGGGGGAAGAGGGGATGAGACGATTCCTAGACCAACTGAGATTCCCGCGGGTGGAGGAGCAAGAGGTGGCTGGTTTGGGGCACCAATTGGGTTGGAGGAGCTGCGCAAGGGTTTGGGGAGTATGCAAGCGGGAAGGCCCCGGGGACGGACAGGTTCCGGTGGAGTTCTACAGACAGTACGTAGACCTGTTGGCCCCGCTACTAGTGAGGACCTTTAACGAGGCAAGAGAGGAGGGGACCCTGCCCCCGACAATGTCGGAAGCGACAATTTCTTTGATCCTAAAGCGGGACAAGGACCCACTGCAATGTGAATCGTACAGGCCGATCTCGCTCCTCAATGTGGACGCTAAGTTGTTGGCAAAAGTGCTGGCCGCGAGGGTTGAGGACTGTGTCCCGGGGGTGATCCATGAGGACCAGACGGAATTTGTAAAGGGCAGGCAATTAAACACTAATATGCGGCAGCTCTTAAACGTGATAATGATGCCATCGGAGGAGGGAGAGGCGGAGATAGTGGCAGCTATGGACGCGGAAAAGGCCTTTGACCGAGTAGAATGGGAGTACCTCTGGGAGGTGCTGCGTAGGTTTGGGTTCGGGGGAGGGTTTATCAGCTGGGTTAAGCTCCTTTACAGAGCCCCGGTGGCAAGTGAGGTGACGAACCGGCGGAGGTCGGAGTACTTGCGGCTGTACCGAGGAACGAGGTAGGGGTGCCCCCTGTTGTTTGCATTGGCGATCGAACCCCTGGCCATGTCATTGAGGGAGTCTAATAAATGGAGGGGGGTGGTCCGAGGGGGAGAAGAGCATTGGGTGTCGCTATATGGGGATGACCTGTTGCTGTACGTGGCAGATCCAATTGAGGGGATGGTGGAGGTCATGCAGACTCTAAGGGAGTTTGGGGAGTTTTCAGGATATAAGCTCAATGTAGGGAAGAGTGAGCTCTTTGTATTACAGGCAGGGGACCAAGAAAGAGGGATAGGGGACCTACCGCTGAGGAGGGCGGCGGGGAGTTTTCGGTATCTGGGGATCCAGATAGCCAGGAGTTGGGGGGCCCTACATAAACTGAATCTGACGAGGTTGGTGGACCAAATGGAGGAGGACTTCAAAAGATGGGACATGTTACCGCTCTCGCTGGCAGGTAGAGTGCAGTCGGTCAAAATGGTGGTCCTTCCGAGGTTTCTGTTTATGTTTCAGTGCCTTCCCATCGTGATCACTAAGGCCTTTTTTAAGAGAGTAGGCAGGAGTATTATGGGGTTTGTGTGGGCGAATAAGACCCCGAGAGTAAGGAGAGGGTTCCTGAAACGCAGTAGGGACCGAGGACGGTTGGCACTGCCAAACCTAGGGAGCTACTACTGGGCAGCAAATGTGGCGCTGAACCGCAAGTGGGTTATGGAGAGGGGGCGGCATGGAAGAGGATGGAGATGGCGTCCTGTAAAGGAACGAGCCTGGGGGCGTTGGTGATGGCACCGCTGCTGTTCTTGCCGTCAAAGGATACCACGAGCCTGGTGGTGGCGGCAACGTTAAGGATTTGGGGCCAGTGGAGACGGCACAGGGGTGCAGTGGGAGCCTCGGTGTGGTCCCCGATCAGGGGTAACCACCGGTTTGTCCCGGGGAAGATGGACGGGGGGTTCCAGAGCTGGCATCGGGTGGGGATTAGAAGAATAGGGGACCTGTTCATTGACGGGACATTTGCGAGCCTAGGGGCACTGGAGGAGAAGCTCGAGTTATCCCCGGGAAATGCCTTTAGATATATGCAGGTGAGGGCTTTTGTGAGGCGACAGGTCAGGGAATTCCCGTTGCTCCCGGCACAAGAAATTCAAGACAGGATGATCTCGGGTGTATGGGTCGGGGAGGGCAAAGTGTCGGCAATACACCAGGAGACGAAAGAAGAGGGGGAAGCGCTAGTAGAAGAGTTTTTTTTTTTTTAAAACATTTTTTTATTCTCCATTTTCACATTTTCTCCCACATTTACATCCATCAACAATAAACAGCAAGATATGTCAGTCCCCATAATAACAACGATCCCATCTACCCACCAACCCCCAAACCTCAACACGCATGTTTACATAAACAAATGACAAAAGGGAATCAGGGATTACCCGTAGTCACCCTTAATCTTACACAGCTCCCCCCCCACCCCAGGTCTCTAGCTCATCCCGTCCACTGCCTCTTGTAAAACTCCTCCCCCCCCACCCTTGGTTCCTTCCCCCCCCAACTTTCCACCCCGGCTAGACCACTCGGACCCTGTTCTGCCAGGCTCCGATGGCCGCAGCCCCTCCCCCCACCTCACCCCTGTTCACTGGCCGGCACAAACCGGCCAGCGTGGAGGCCCCCGCCCAGGTCCCTTTCCCACTTGCCCGGCCCCAGGAAAGCCCAAAGATCCCCTTTTAGCACACAAACCCCGCATATCCACCTACACCCCAAAGAACTCTCATTTCGAGTGAAAGTCCCGTCCCTTCCCTTGTCCAAATATATACCACCTTGGCTCCTTTAATCTCTACACCCGTGCGCAGTGATACAAAAAAGAAGAAAATACAGTCATGAGGTTACATCGGCACATGGCCATTCCTCAATGTCAGTTCTGCCACAGTCCTTTCTGCTTTCGCAAACTCCTCTGCCGCTTCCGCCGTTCCAAAATAAAAGTCCCTGAGCTTGTAAGTCACCCTCAGCTTCGCTGGATATACATTGCCGCACCGCACCGTGCTAATGTACAGTGCCCTCTTCACCCGGTTGAAGGCAGCCCGTCTCCTTGCCAGCTCCACCGTAAAGTCCTGATATACACGTATACCAGCTCCAGCCCACTGCACCACCCGCTTCTGCTTGGCCCAGCTCAGGACCTTCTTCTTCACCCTGTACCTACGGAAGCACAGAGTCACTGCCCTTGGTGGCTCACTCGCCTTTGGTACAGGCCTCCACGACCGATGAGCCCGATCCAGTTCATATCGGGAGGGGTCCTCCCCCTCCCCCAATAGTTTTGCCAGCATCGCGGCAAAATACTCAGTCGGCTTCGGTCCTTCAACTCCTTAGGGCAGCCCCACAATCCTCAAGTTCTGTCGCCTGGATCTATTTTCCAGGTCTTCCATTTTTCCTCGCAGATCCTAGTTAGTATCCATCACCTTCCGCATCTCTTTCCCCATCGAGGCAAGTTGATCACCGTGCTGCAATACCGTCTCCTCCACTTCCTTCAGCACCTCCCCTTGCTCTCGCACCTCCTCCACTGCGCTCGCCACCTCCGTCCTCACCGGGGAAACCGCCTCCTCCACCAGCACACTCAACCTCCCTCATCTCCTTCCTCACCGTCTCCATGCATTTCGCAATCTGCGCCAACTGCTTTTCAAATTCCGCAGCCATCACCTTGGTTATTTCTTCAGCCGTAAGCAGTGCGGCCTTCCCTGGTGCGCCAGCCTCCATTTTTCCTGGTGACCCCGCGGTGACCTTTCCACTCTCCGACGGACCTCCAGCTGGTTTTTTTCGGGCCGTTTATTTGCTCACCCTCGACATTTTTCGTTGGGTTTTTTTCCCTCCTGTATCTTCACAGTGCCTCCTCCGTGCCTTCGCCCTGCTTCTGCCACCTCCTGGACCCTGGGACCGGGCTTAAAGCCCCGAAAATGCCGTTCCTGAGCGGGGGCTCTCCATTGTGCGGCCACCTCCCGCCCGCCGCCACCGGAAGTCGCTAGTAGAAGAGTTGAAGGGTAAATGGGAGGAGGAGCTGGGGGAGGAGATCGAGGAAGGTCTGTTGGCTGATGCCCTAGGTAGGGTTAATTCCTCCTCCTCGTGTGCCAGGCTCAGCCTGATACAATTTAAGGTGGTTCACAGAGGTCACTTGATGGGAGCGAGGTTGAGTAGGTTCTTTGGGGTAGAGGACAGATGTGGAAGGTGCTCAGGCAGCCCGGCGAACCATGTCCATATGTTTTGGTCATGCCCGGCACTGGAGGGATTCTGGAGAGGAGTGGCGGGAGCGATATCTCAGGTGGTGAAAGTCCGGGTCAAGCCAAGCTGGGGGCTAGCAATATTGGGAGTAGTGGACGAGCCGGGAGTGCAGGAGGCGAAAGAGGACGGCATTCTGGCCTTTGCGTCCCTAGTAGCCCGGCGAAGGATGGGGGACAGCTTGGGGGGAGGAATGAGCAAGAGATAACATGGAGGGTTGGGGATACTGGCACGTGCGGAAGAGAGCCAGTGTATAAAGCTATGTAAATATACCATTTTGCCATGTATATATCTGGCTCAGTGCAACTTTTTTTTTTTTGTTATTTGTTACGGGGGGGGGGTATTGTTTGTAAAATTGTGTTGTTAAAAAAACTTTAATAAATATATATTAAAAAATGACATTACCATTGATGAATCCTTCATTACCAACATCCTGGGGTTACCATTGACCAGAAACTGAACTGGACTAGCCATATAAATACTGTGGCTACCAGAATAGGTCAAAGGCTAGGAATTCTGTAGCGAGCAACTCGCCTCCCTACTCCCCAAAGCCTGTCCCACCATCTTCAAGGCACAAGTCAGGAGTGTGATGGAATATTCTCCACTTGCTTGGATGAGTGCAGTTCCAACAACACTCAAGAAGCTTGACACCATCCAGGACAAAGCAGCCCACTGATTGCTACTCCTTCCACAAACATTCAATCCCTCCACCACCTACGAACAGTGGCAGCCATGTGTACCATCTACAAGATGCAATGCAGGAACTCACCAAGGCACCTTCAGAACCCACGAGCACTACCGTTTAGAAGGACATGGGCAGCAGATACCTAGGAACACTATCACTTGGAGGTTCCCCTCCAAGTCAGTTGCCATCCTGACTCGCGCCATTCCTTCGCTGTCATTGCGTCAAAATTCTAGAACGTTCTCCCGGACAGTGCCGTGGGTGTACCTATCCTTTGAGGACTGCAGCAGTTCAAGAAGGCAGCGCATCATCACCTTCCTGAGAGCAATGAGGGATGCGCAATAAATGCTGGCCATGCCAGCGACGTCACATCTTGAAAATTGATTTTTTTTAAACCGTGAAGCACCATCTGCCCCACATGTGGCAGAGTCTGCTGATTGCACATTGGACTTATCTGTCATCTCAGAACTCATTGAAATGGAGTGGAATCAAGTCACCCTCAATCCCGAAGGACTGCCAAAGAAAAAGATGATACAAGTAGCACCATTACACAGCTCAGGACACCCGAGTAATCTAAAAAGAGGGAAGTGGCTGATCAGCCATAACAGAAGAGCAAATCAGGACTTATCAGTGCAGGGAATTCTCAAGTTGCTGGAGTAATCCATAAGACAATGTTGACAATGCATATTGCACACACCCCTGTCCACTCCATCCCCTTCAACCCAGCAGGAACGGAAATGCTCAAACAACCCATGTATGACCTCCAATATGATTATCGGCAATGCTGCATGTCTCTTCTCTCTGCCACTGTCAATGGCTGCTTTCTTCAGTGGCATCATTATCTGCATAAAGGCAAGACCTTCTTACCTTCCTGTACCCATCACTGTTTTTTAAGTCAGCCTGACCTGCAAGAAGAGTGGCAGTGAGCTAAAATCTGTCCTGCCAAAAGTTAAAAAACACCAGGTTAAAGTCCAACAGGTTTATTTGGAATCACTAGCTTCGGAGCGTAGCTTCTTCATCACCCGATGAAGGAGTACGCTCCGAAAGCTAGTAATTCCAAATAAACCTGTTGGATTTTAACCTGGTGTTGTAAGACTTCTTATTGTGCCCACCCCAGTCCAACGCTGGCATCGACACATCAAAAATTTTAAAGATTTGCATAGTGTGCACGATGAGAGGAGTATGGGTCAAGTGTGACCAAGAAGGCTGTAGCTGTGAGAGCAGTGGCAGGCCTAGAGTTTGAGAGTGTAAGCGCGAGGTGCAATTAATTATTTTGTTGCAATTAGGAGAAGCAGTATGGAATTGATGATGGGAAGGATTCATGATAGTGGTGCTAAAATAAAGGGTGAAAAGCTGTGTTACAAGAAATGTGATGGGGAGCAAAACCTGGACAGCCCCAGTATAATAAACCTTTTCCTGCACAGCCAGGAGGTACTGTTGGTGGAAATGCCTTGCTCTATTACCTCTCTGTTATTGCCAATTCATTTACTGGACACCCAGAAGGAAGAGATCCCCCTTTCTGTTGTCTAGTGTGACTTAAAAGAATACAAGGTCCTCTACAAGGTCAAATTGCCTATTCCTCCAGAAACTCACTTTTGACAAGCAGATGAAAAGTGTATCTCTCTTTAAGAGAGGCTGAAGGCACCTTAAAGTAACATTTCCCTGGCTGGATTCGGTCTTTCCAATCAGCAATCAGTGGTGACAGTTCACCAATTTTAAATTAAATCAAGCCTCTTGCCAACTATATCAGCAAAATCAGATGTCCTGTCCACCACCCATGAATTATCTCCGATTTTTCCTTTTTATTTCTGGAAAAGAGCCTATTTTACTTGATGCCCACCACTGATGAATCCAAAGATTGGATACTCAGTGAAGAATTACAGTATTAATGTCCTATCTGTCCAGAATTGCATCGTCTCACTTCACAGGATATTGGACTTAATTACTTAATTCCCATGGATCAGAAATTTCCGTAGAGATTAAATTTATATATTTTTGGGTCCAGTAAGAGAATTTTTTCAGACTTGTCTGTCTAATGGTGTTTTTAAAAAAACCTGTGTTCTATGCCTGACCTCAATAGTCATACCATATCGTCCATAGTAAAACTGATGACATGGAAGTAGGTCTAAGGTCTCTGGGTTTTAAGTTCCACTCTCAATCAATGAGAAGGTGGGGTTACCAAAGAACCTGTGCCATATCACAGCAGAGGTAGTTCTATATAGCATGAAAAAGTGTGTACATTATTAGAATATAAATACAAGGAACTGTATGTACACTGTATATAACTTTGGTCAGACTTCTTTGGAATAAGCAAAGGAAGTCCAGCGAACATTCACCAAAAAAGATATAACTAATATTGCCAGACTACAAGAGAAATGTAAGAGAACTTTCATTTATATAGCCGCTTTCCCTGCCCTGCCATCAATTGAGGCCTTTAAGTGTGCAATTAACACTTACTTGAGGGCCTCATCCAATCCCAGTGATATAACCCCAACAGTGGGTGAGGAGCTCACCATGCACAAAGAACAAGCAACGCTGGGTGGGGTTGCTTGCGGGGTCCCCGGGGGTCCTTCATTCAAAGGCATTTTGTGCCTGGTCAACGGGTCCCATTGAGAACCAGTCCCTGTCTTGCAACAAACCTCAACACCTGTGACCCTGCCCACCCACCTGTGGCCTGGGATCCAGCGACAATCCCAGGCCTCAGGTGGGTTTAGTACTGGCAGCAGCCACCATCCCCCCAGTGGCACTGTCGCTCAATAGAGTTGCCAGCTTCCAATTGGTCAGCAGCTCTCAGCAGGTTGACTTCTATCCCTGGGTTTGGCTTGATTGTCCAGTTAAGTGCCTGCGTGGCTCTTTTTCAAAATATAAATTTAAGTACACAATTCAATTTTTTTTTCAAATTAAGGGGAAATTAGCTTGGCCAATCCACTTACCCTGCACATTTTTGGGGTGCGGGGGTGAGACCCACGCAGACACAGAGTACATACTCCACATGGATAGTGACCCAGGGCTGGGATTGAAGCCGGGTCCTCGTCGCCGTGAGGCAGCAGTGCTAACCACTGTGCCCCCGATCCTGTGTGGCACGTAATGCTGCGCAGGTCTTCACCAAGAGGCAATGCAACGGTGGCTGGGCTACTGTCAGATCTCCAGCTGGCAGGCATGACCACCACTGCTTTCATTAAATCCAGCTCTGTGATTCAGAAAGCATCAGAGACAAAGTAATGACGATGTCTTAAAAAAGATACGTAAAGTTATTTAGATACATGGAGAAAATGCAGGGAATTGAGATTAATAAATTTGAGCGATCTATTTTCATAAATTCTTACAAGAATATTCAGCTCAATTTCGTGTTCACATAATTACTTCTGGAGTTGATACTTGTTTGCATTTCCTGTCACACTAAATCAGTATCACGGTACTAGCAGGGTGACAAACTGAGAATCAATTTCCTGTATCTCATATTGCAAACCTAAAGTCCATCAAAATGTATCTCTTTGGGAAGTTCGATGACCAAATCAAATAATTTTACTGCATTTTACTGGACAGTTTAAAATCCATTCAAAACAGCTTACTCTTCTCAGTAATTCTTCCACATGATGCATTTCCACATGTCCTGAAACTTCTTTGATCATCCAAGGTCTGGATCTCAATCCCAGTCTGGTATTTTGCCTACTCCTGGCATGCTGTACTAAGCAGCCCAAATTTGTAAGCAGCCTAGACAAGCATAGCCCCATTCCTCCTAATCCAAGGCCATGAAGGATTTAAAATAAATCCATGAAATACCTAAAATCACAGTTATTATTAAACATAACTGTCTACTAGCATCCTTCTAAATTTTGCATTGCACATTTGCCCATGTAAAGGTATCCAATGGATACCTGCGTGTTTACTATTGTTGCCTCTCTGGTATGTGTTGTATGAACAGATGTGAATCATGGTTTTGCTGAATGGGAGGGATTGGTTTTAAAAGGGCCTGTTGCATAAACTGCATTTTGTTATCGTCACTTAGAATCACAGATAACCTTAAATTAAATACTGTAGTTTACCAATGACAGTTTAAGCCTGTGTGGGAAGTAAACTCGACTACATGGTGAAATGGAGGTGAACTTGGCACATCACAAAGATGAATGACATCACAAAGCTGACCAGACAATTCTCAGGTTTTAAAACTACTCACCCCATTTCGACACAAGTACCAGTGTTTTTAAAAAGGCAGTCATAGTTACCCATATTTTATGTAAACTAGATATTAGACCAGCTGTGGTGTCAACATTATTATTGAAAATGTCATTTTTGATTTACTGGCTAGCTATAGAGAACAATTAAAATAATGAATCAGAATGGGCCCAGGCAATACTATCCTCTTCCAAATCCCCTTCCTCCAATTTCTCTAACAATTTATATTAATCTACTTCTCCTTTCTCATCCTAACACTGTCCTCTTGTCACTGCTATTAACACTCCATTCATTCATTCAATACTTCCAACGATGATGCCAAACTAACTTAATAACCTTGTTCTTCTACAGTATTAGTGTATCACTTTCTCCAACAATCTGTTTTATAGCACTTTACCCATCAGCTAGCAATCAGACTATAACAGGTGAATACCACTCACTTCCACTGAACATTTACTGATGCACGATCCTTCAGTTTTAAATCTTTGGCACAGCAACCCTATACCTTTGCTCCACATTTACATTTGTGCAGGTTATACAATTTACATTTCTTAATAAAGGCTGCAGCACAAAAAGCGCTCAAACATTGTGCTGCCCATCACAGTAAACTCAAGAAACATTCCAATGCTGACAATTTTGGAACTCTTCTCAACCCAAATAAGGTGTATGAGTTATTTAAATACTCCTACATAGAAATTATAATTGTGTGTTCCTTATATGCTTGAACTAAATATGTTGTGCTAGTACAACTTGCTAGTAAAATTTAAGCATAAATATTCAATTATGATGTTTATTGGGTGTGTTAAATAAGATCATCAAGTTAGGAAACAAAATTAGTGATTGCATGAGTACAGTTTTATCAGTATGAACATTGAGGGTCCACCTCATCAAAAAACACTGAAGAAAATAATCTCAATGATCATTCTCGTAGGAGTACTATTTTGATTAAAGTTGAAGTCTTCCCCCTCAAGCTGCAATACATATTGCATTTACTTGGCTTGTCAATTTAGATGTTTTCTTAAACAAACAGACAAAATTGTTGTCCACAGTTCATGATATGTTTACGGATAAATTCAAATCAGAAAATAAAAGTGAGCCCACTCTACTCAAAATCTGTCTCAGAGATGCAATGAAATAATATACCAACTTTCTACTGTTACAATGTCCTGTGCTTTGTACTACTGTACAAGTGTACATTTACTGGAAGGGCTTTTATAATCACAAATACTTGTTGGCACAAAGGCTTTTGTTCAATAAACATTTAAATGTAAAAAGAACTTTGCATTTATATTGCATTATTTAAGGCCAAAGGACATCCCAAAATGCTTTACAATTAGTGAGGTACTTTTGAAATGTTATTACTGTTTCTTAAAGTAAATTTAAAGTACCCAATTCATTTTTTCCCCCCAATTAAGGGGCAATTTAGCATGGACAATCCACCTATCCTGCACATCTTTGTGATGTGAGGGGAAGAACCACATGGGAAGAATGTGCAAACTCCACATGGACAGTGACCCGGGGTCGGGATCGAACCCAGGTCCTCGACATCAAGAGGCAGCAGTGCTAACCACTGCGCCGACTGTGTTAATACTGTTGTAACAGCCATGCAGTGAACAGCCGCTCATTTGGTGGCTCCTGCTCGAGGCGATATTTTCTGGTCTTTTCCCCGCTCGTATTTGACGGCAAGAGGTGCAGGGAGTGCCTGTTGAAGGTTTTAATCGTATGGTAAGGCTGGTGGATAACTCTACGAAGTAGTAGTGGGGTGAGAAGAAAAGAGCTGCTGATACTGGAGAGTCTTTGTGGTGCGCCACAGGATAGGATGACGGAGGGCAAGAGAGCTGCTCTACCTGCCCAGTAGTTAACGGAGCAGCTAGTGGAGTTTCTGAATGCAAAATTCAGCCGGCAGAGGAAGAAGCTCTTGGAAGACCTCGCCAAAGTGGTGAAACCGATTAAGTCGGGGATTGAAAGAGTGGAGCAGAGGCTGGAGTCCCAGGGCCGTTCGGCCCAGAAGTGGAAGAGGCGGTGGGGGAGCACAAGGAGCAGTTGCCCTCGTTGGTGGCTGAGGTGTGGGTGATGCGGGAGATCCAAAAGAAGCTGAAGGAGAAGGAGGATCTGGAGAATTGCTCTAGAAGACAAACTAAAGGACAAAATTTTGGGTCGAAGGTGCGGAGGCTGGCACGAACATGGCCAAAATGTTGGAGAAGCTGATGGGGGGGACAGGGCGTTGACTGGCCCCTGGAAGTAGTCTGAGTGCACCCGGCGCTGATGAGGCTGCGAGCGGGTGAGTTGCCAAGAGTGATGGTGCAGTTGCACCGCTTTCTGGATAAAGAGAAGATCCTCCAATGGGCGAGGCAGATGAGGCACCTGGGAAGGGAACAAGCTGCTGGTGTACCGAGACTTGGAAGCAGAACTGGCGAAGTGGAGGGCCAGGTTTCACCGGGTCAAGCCTGCTGTCTTTAAGACGGGGGTGAAGTTCGGAGTGCTGTGTCCGTCCTGCCTCTGGGTGACTTTCCAGAAGCGCGAGTACTATTTTTGAAGAAGCGATGGAGTTCATGAGGGACAATGGGCTGGGAGGAGAGTGAGGACATTGAACTTGAGGAGTTTGTGCATGTGTTTGTTTGTTTTTTGAGAAATCTTTCCCTTTGAAGTGTTTTCTTTGTTTTGATGGCAGGGTTTTGGGGGGCAGGATGTTCATGAGGGAGCATCGAGGGCGAGTTCACCTTTTGCTGCTCTTTAGGGGTGTATGGATGGGGGGGGGGGGAATTGAGCAGGGGCAGGGAGGTTGGAGGCCTTGGGCTGGGGCCACCATGCTAGCTGGGCGGGCTAGTTAACCGGAGTGAAGTGGGAGTTGCCAGGAGGTAGGTGTACGTAGGCGCGTGGGGGTGGGAGGGTTGCTGACAAGGGTGTGGTTGATATGGCGCAGTTGGAAAAGGATCTATGATGATGGACATCCGAGGGTGGGCCTTGAGGGTCACGTGACATGGGCTGGGGTAGATGGCTGATCGGTAGGGATGGGGGAATGGGGAGGCTGGTTATGTGGAACGTGAGGGGACTGAACAAACGGTCACGTGTTCGTGCACCTGAGGAGTCTGAAGGTGGACGTGGCCTTCCTGCAGGAGACGCACTGAAAGACAGGGGACCAGACAAGGTTGAGGAAAGGATGGATGGGGCAGATGTTCCGCTCAGGGCTGGATATGACGACAAGGGATGTGGCGGTATCGGTGAATAAGCGGGTGGCGTTCAAGGTGGGGAACATTGTGGCAGACCACTGCCTTTCACGTAGATACTAGCCTAAACTACACCTGCAGCCTCTGCCGCTCTTTTAGCAACTCCGCCTCCGGGGCATCCGCATACCTCCTATCCACATGCAGGATTTCCTCCACTAGCCTTTCTGTCTCAACCCGGCCCACCTTCTCCCGGTGTGCCCGAATCGAAATAAAGTCCCTCTCTGACCACTGCCTTTAGTGCCTCCCATACTGCACCTGCCGAGACCTTCCCTGTATCATTAATCCCCACATATCCCCAGATGGCCTTCCTCACCTGCTCAAACACCTCTTCCACTGCCAACAGTCCCACATCCAGCCTCCATTGCAAATGCTGGGCCCCCTTTGCTCACTCGTAGGTCAACCCAATGCGGGGCATGGTCCGACACTACTATTGCCAAATACTGAACATCAACCACACCCACCAACAACGTCTTATCGAACACAAAACAGACTATTCGGGATCAAAGAGAAAATGCTGGAAAATCTCAGCAGGTCTGGCAGCATCTGTAGGGAGATAAAAGAGCTAACGTTTCGAATCCGATGACTCTGATTGTAGTTCTTTTCTCTCCCTACATAGAACATAGAACAATACAGCGCAGTACAGGCCCTTCGGCCCACGATGTTGCACCGAAACAAACGCCATCTAACCTACACTATGCCATTATCATCCATATGTTTATCCAATAAACTTTTAAATGCCCTCAATGTTGGTGAGTTCACTACTGTAGCAAGTAGGGCATTCCACGGCCTCACTACTCTTTGCGTAAAGAACCTACCTCTGACCTCTGTCCTATATCTATTACCCCTCAGTTTAAAGTTATGTCCCCTCGTGCCAGCCATATCCATCCGCGGGAGAAGGCTCTCACTGTCCACCCTATCCAACCCCCTGATCATTTTGTATGCCTCTATTAAGTCTCCTCTTAACCTTCTTCTCTCCAACGAAAACAACCTCAAGTCCATCAGCCTTTCCTCATAAGATTTTCCCTCCATACCAGGCAACATCCTGGTAAATCTCCTCTGCACCCGCTCCAAAGCCTCCACGTCCTTCCTATAATACGGTGACCAGAACTGCACGCAATACTCCAAATGCGGCCGTACCAGAGTTCTGTACAGCTGCAACATGACCTCCCGACTCCGGAACTCAATCCCTCTACCAATAAAGGCCAACACTCCATAGGCTTTCTTCACAACCCTATCAACCTGGGTGGCAACTTTCAGGGATCTATGTACATGGACACCTAGATCCCTCTGCTCATCCACACTTTCAAGAACTTTTCCATTAGCCAAATATTCCGCATTCCCGTTATTCCTTCCAAAGTGAATCACCTCACACTTCTCTACATTAAACTCCATTTGCCACCTCTCAGCCCAGCTCTGCAGCTTATCTATATCCCTCTGTAACCTGCTACATCCTTCCACACTATCGACAACACCACCGACTTTAGTATCGTCTGCAAATTTACTCACCCACCCTTCTGCGCCTTCCTCTAGGTCATTGATAAAAATGACAAACAGCAACGGCCCCAGAACAGATCCTTGTGGTACTCCACTTGTAACTGAACTCCATTCTGAACATTTCCCATCAACCACCACCCTCTGTCTTCTTTCAGCTAGCCAATTTCTGATCCACATCTCTAAATCACCCTCAATCCCCAGCCTCCGTATTTTTTGCAATAGCCTACCGTGGGGAACCTTATCAAACGCTTTGCTGAAATCCATATACACCACATCAACTGCTCTACCCTCGTCTACCTGTTCAGTCACCTTCTCAAAGAACTCAATAAGGTTTGTGAGGCATGACCTATCCTTCACAAAGCCATGCTGACTATCCCTGATCATATTATTCCTATCTAGATGATTATAAATCTTGTCTCTTATAATCCCCTCCAAGACTTTACCCACTACAGACGTGAGGCTCACCAGTCTATAGTTGTCGGGGTTGTCTCTGCTCCCCTTTTTGAACAAAGGGACCACATTTGCTGTCCTCCAGTCCTCTGGCACTATTCCTGTAGCCAATGGTGACATAAAAATCAAAGCCAAAGGTCCAGCAATCTCTTCCCTGGCCTCCCAGAGAATCCTAGGATAAATCCCATCAGGTCCCGGGGACTTATCTATTTTCAGCCTGTCCAGAATTGCCAACACCTCTTCCCTACGTACCTCAATGCCATCTATTCTATTAGCCTGGGGCTCAGCATTCTCCTCCACAACATTATCTTTTTCCTGAGTGAATACTGACGAAAAATATTCATTTAGTATCTCGCCTATCTCTTCAGACTCCACACACAATTTCCCATCCCTGTCCTTGACTGGTCCTACTCTTTCCCTAGTCATTCGCTTATTCCTGACATACCTATAGAAAGCTTTTGGGTTTTCCTTGATCCTTCCTGCCAAATACTTCTCATGTCCCCTCCTTGCTCGTCTTAGCTCTCTCTTTAGATCATTCCTCGCTACCTTGTAACTATCCATCGCCCCAACCGAAACTTCACACTTCATCTTCACATAGGCCTCCTTCTTCCTCTTAACAAGAGATTCCACTTCCTTGGTAAACCACGGTTCCCTCGCTCGACGCCTTCCTCCCTGTCTGACCGGTACATACTTATCAAGAACACGCAGTAGCTGATCCTTGAACAAGCCCCACTTATCCAGTGTGCCCAACACTTGCAGCCTACTTCTCCACCTTATCCCCCCCAAGTCACGTCTAATGGCATCATAATTGCCCTTCCCCCAGCTATAACTCTTGCCCTGCGGTGTATATTTATCCCTTTCCATCATTAACGTAAACGTCACCGAATTGTGGTCACTGTCCCCAAAGTGCTCTCCTACCTCCAAATCCAACACCTGGCCTGGTTCATTACCCAAAACCAAATCCAACGTGGCCTCGCCTCTTGTTGGCCTGTCAACATATTGTTTCAGGAAACCCTCCTGCACACACTGTACAAAAAACGACCCATCTATTGTACTCGAACTATATCTTTTCCAGTCAATATTTGGAAAGTTAAAGTCTCCCATAATAACTACCCTGTTACTTTCGCTCATATCCAGAATCATCTTCGCCATCCTTTCCTCTACATCCCTAGAACTATTAGGAGGCCTATAAAAAACTCCCAACAGGGTGACCTCTCCTTTCCTGTTTCTAACTTCAGCCCATACTACCTCGGAAGAAGAGTCCCCATCTAGCATCCTCTCCGCCACCGTAATACTGCTCTTGACTAGCAGCGCCACACCTCCCCCTCTTTTGCCTCCTTCTCTGAGCTTACTAAACCACCTAAACCCCGGAACCTGCAACATCCATTCCTGTCCCTGCTCTATCCATGTCTCCGAAATGGCCACAACATCGAAGTCCCAGGTACCAACCCATGCTGCCAGTTCCCCTACCTTGTTTCGTATACTCCTGGCATTGAAGTAGACACACTTCAAACCACCTACCTGAACACTGGCCCCCTCCTGTGACGTCAAATCTGTGCTCCTGACCTCTATACTCTCATTCTCCCTTACCCTAAAACTACAATCCAGGTTCCCATGCCCCTGCTGCATTAGTTTAAACCCCCCCAAAGAGCACTAACAAATCTTCCCCCCCCCCCCAGGATATTTGTGCCCCTCAGGTTCAGATGTAGACCATCCTGTCTGTAGAGGTCCCACCTTCCCCAGAAAGAGCCCCAGTTATCCAGAAATCTGAATCCCTCCCGCCTGCACCATCCCTGTAGCCACGTGTTTAAATGCTCTCTCTCCCTATTCCTCATCTCACTATCACGTGGCACGGGCAACAACCCAGAGATAACAACTCTGTTTGTTCTAGTTCTGAGCTTCCATCCTAGCTCCCTGAAAGCCTGCCTGACATCCTTGTCCCCTTTCCTACCTATGTCGTTAGTGCCAATGTGGACCACGACTTGGGGCTGCTCCCCCTCCCCCCTAAGGACCCAGAAAACACGATCCGAGACATCACGTATCCTTGCACCTGGGAGGCAACATACCAAACGTGAGTCTCTCACGCTCCCACAAAAATCTCCTATCTGTGCCCCTGACTATCGAGTCCCCAATTACTAATGCTCTGCTCCTCTTCCCCCTTCCCTTCTGAGCAACAGGGACAGACTCCGTGCCAGAGGCCCGTACCCCATGGCTTACCCCTGGTAAGTCGTCCCCCCCACAAGTATCCAAAGCGGTATACTTGTTTCTCAGGGGAACGACCGCAGGGGATCCCTGCACTGACTGCTTTTTCCCAGTCCCTCTTACAGTTACCCACCTATCTCCAATCTTTGGTGTAACTAATTCCCTGAAGCTGCTATCTATGACCCCTTCTGCCTCCCGAATGATCCGAAGTTCTTCCAACTCCAGATGCTGCCAGGCCTGCTGAGATTTTCCAGCATTTTCTCTTTTGTTTCAGATTCCAGCATCCGCGGTAATTTGCTTTTATCCAAAGTCTATTCAAGAGTACATCCTGTGCACATAGGAGAAGAATGAAAATTCTTTTGTCTCGGTCTCCCAAATCTCCATGGATCACCCCCCCCTCCCGCAAATGCCACCCGCTTATTTATCAAATTGCCACCCCTTTCATTTTAGAGTAAAATACTTGCCCTACCCATTCCTTAGTCTAGTCTGGTGCCCCACTTTCTGGTGAGTCGCCTGTAGCTTGGCCACATCCACCTTCAATCTCTTTAAATGTGCGCTCTTGACCAGCTCACAAAGCCCTCGCGCATTCCACGTGATCAGTCTGGTCGGGGTGATCACGCATCAGCCCCATCTCTGCTGCCATTGAGGCGAGCTGCTCCTCGTATTCCCCCGTCACCTTCTCCATCTTCTGGATCGTCTGATCCTGGGCCTCCAGCCTCATCTCCATGCGATCGATCACCGCCTTAATAGGAGTCCACCACCTTGGCCAGGTCCTCCAGATTCTCTTTACGTTTATGGGTGAACTTCCCATTCAGGATGCCCATCAGCTGCTCTGACCACGCAGCCGGCAGGGTCACTCCCTGACCCTCTGCCATCTCCAGGTGTGTCGCAGATGCCGCACCAGCTTTTGTGACCGCTTCTGGCCCTCAGCTCCATGCACCAGTGGACCACTCTCTTCTGCTAGCACTCCTGCAGCTTTTTATTTCCTCACATCCACCCGTTAACCGGGGAAAAGGTCCGAAAAAAATCGCCATGAGCGGAAGCCACCAAATGTGCGACCATTCACACCATGGCTGCCACCGGAAGTCGGTCTATAAGGAGTTGATGGACTGGGAGGGGGCCCTGGTGGGGGACATAAAGCCTAAGTGGGAGGGGTGGTGAACGGCAGAACGTGGGCTGAGGCCCTGCGAAGGGTGAATGTTTGCAGATGTAGGCCTTGATTCTCCCTTTCGGGGACTAAGTCCGCACGCCCGCCGGAAAAAGAGCGATAATCACTCTGGACTTTTTCCTCGAACGTCCGGGGTGATTCTCCGTTTTCCAGGGGGGCTATCAGGGCCCCGGTGTGCATCCCGCAGCTCTGGCTGCTGGCGGGGCCCTTCTGCGCGGCTGCGCATGCGCACGGTGGCCCACCTCAGCGCGGGCGCCGCAGACATGGCGGGGCCACACAGTGGGCCCACGCGGAGTAAGGTAGGTGACCGGCGCCGCGGCGACCGTGCAGGCGCGATCGGTGCCGATTTTCTGGTCGCCGGAGAACCGACGACATGGCGTCGGAGCGGCGTGGCGGGAATTTCCCGCGCTCCCGGCGATTCTCCGATACGGTGCGGGATTGGAGAATCCCGGCCGTAATGTCCGAGGTGCTGGAGGTGAAGGTGGCCCCCGAGTCCAACGGTAACGATATTCGGGGTGTCGGAAGACCCGGGAGTCTAGGGGGTGAGAGCGGCCCATGTTTTGGTCTTTCCCTCCCTGATAACTATCCAGTTCCTCTGCCTTCCATCCATTGACTCTATCTATACATCCCGCTGCCTTGGGAAAGCGGGCAGCATAATCAAAGACGCCTCTCACCCGGCTTACTCAGTCTTCCAACTTCTTCCATCGGGCAGGTGATACAAAAGTCTGAGAACACGAACACGAACAGACGCAAAACCAGCTTCTTCCCCACTAAACGACCCTCTTATGGACTGACCTGATTAATACTATACTACTGTATGCTTCACCCGATGCCGGTGTCTATGTATTTACATTGTGAACCTTGCATTGCCCTATTATGGGGATGGGAACCGATGCAGGAAGTTGGAAGGTAGTAAAACAGGGACAGACATAAAAGGCAGTAAGGGGAAAAGTGCAAGGCAGAGAAGCCATAGTCAAAAATCAAAAAGGGCGACAGTACAAGGTACAGTGACTGAGGGGAGCTCAGTGAATAGGACCAGGAATACTAAAAGAAATAAAACGGGAAGTGAAAACATTAATGGTAAGCGACGTGGCAGATTGTTACATGAAGATATGGGTTCAACGACAAGGAAAATTAGGAGAAAGGTTAAGAGGAAATATAACTTAGGAGAGGTTACTGATCGAGGTGTTAAGATTCAGACCAGAGGTAAAAAAGCCAACATAAGTGTACATTACCTGAATGCTCGTAGTATTCGGAATAAGGTAAATGAGTTGATGACGCAAATCATCGTGAATGACTATGATTTAGTGGCCATTACTGAAACATGGTTAAAGGATGGTCACGACTGGGAGTTAAATATCCACGGGTATCAAACTTTTCGGAAGGACAGAGTGGATGGTAAGGGAGATGGTGTAGCTCCGTTATTTAAGGATGACATCCGGGCAACAGTAAGGGATGACATCGGTGCTATGGAGGATAAGGTTGAATCCATTTGGGTGGAAATCAGGAATAGTAAGGCGAAAAAGTCACTGATAGGAGTAATCTATAGGCCACCAAATAGTAACATTATGGTGGGGCAGGCAATAAACAAAGAAATAACTGATGCATGTAGAAATGGTACAGCAGTTATCATGGGGGATTTTAATCTACATGTCGATTGGTTTAACCAGGTCGGTCAAGGCAGCCTTGAGGAGGAGTTTATAGAATGTATCCGCGAAAGTTTCCTAGAACAGTATGTAATGGAACCTACGAGGGAACAAGCGGTCCTAGATCTGGTCCTGTGTAATGAGACAGGATTGATTCAGGATCTCATAGTTAGGGATCCTCTCGGAAGGAGCGATCACAATATGGTGGAATTTAAAATACAGATGGAGGGTGAGAAGGTAAAATCAAGCACTAGTGTTTTGTGCTTAAACAAAGGAGATTACAATGGGATGAGAGAAGAACTAGCTAAGGTAGACTGGGAGCAAAGACTTTATGGTGAAACAGTTGAGGAACAGTGGAGAACATTCCAAGTGATTTTTCACAGTGCTCAGCAAAGGTTTATACCAACAAAAAGGAAGGACGGTAGAAAGAGGGAAAATCGATCGTGGATATCTAAGGAAATAAGGGAGAGTATCAAATTGAAGGAAAAAACATACAAAGTAGCAAAGATCAGTGGGAGACTAGAGGACTGGGAAATCTTTAGGGGGCAACAGAAAGCTACTAAAAAAGCTATAAAGAAGAGTAAGATAGATTATGAGAGTAAACTTGCTCAGAATATAAAAACAGATAGTAAAAGTTTCTACAAATACATAAAACAAAAATATTGGTCCTTTAGAGGATGAGAAGGGAGATTTAATAATGGGAGATGAGGAAATGGCTGAGGAACTGAACAGGTTTTTTGGGTCGGTCTTCACAGTGGAAGACACAAATAACATGCCAGTGATTGGTGGAAATGAGGCTATGACAGGTGAGGACCTTGAGAGGATTGTTATCACCAAGGGGGTAGTGATGGGCAAGCTAATGGGGCTAAAGGTAGACAAGTCTCCTGGACCTGATGGAATGCATCCCAGAGTGCTAAAAGAGATGGCTAAGGAAATTGCAAATGCACTAGTGATAATTTACCAAAATTCACTAGACTCTGGGGTGGTCCCGGCGGATTGGAAATTCGCAAACGTGACACCACTGTTTAAAAAAGGAGGTAGGCAGAAAGCGGGTAATTATAGGCCAGTGAGCTTAACTTCGGTAGTAGGGAAGATGCTGGAATCTATCATCAAGGAAGAAATAGCGAGGCATCTGGATTCTAAACTTACCAGCTAGGGGAAACATCTCATCTAATTCCACCTTGTCACACATAGAAAGAATTGTGTAAGTTTCAATGAGATCACCTCTCATTCTTCAAAACTCTAGAGAATACAAACCCAGTTTCCTCAATCTCTTCATAAGACAATCTCACGACCCCAGGGATGAGTCTGGTGACCCTCTGTTGCACTCCTCTATGGCAAGCATATCCTTCCTTAGATAAAGAGACCAACACTGTACACAGTATTCCAGATGCACTCTCACCAAGTCACTAGCTCTTTACAATTGTAGCAAGGCACTTTTACCCCTGTACTCTATTCCCCTTGCGATGAAGTCCAACATACCATTTTTCTTCCTCAATCTCTCATGAGACAATTCCACCACACTAGGGATGAGTCCGGTGAACCTTTGCACCTGCATGCCAGTTTTTAGTGACTTATAAGCAAGGACATCCAGGTCTCTTTGGAAATCAACCCTTCCCAACTTCTCACCATCTAAGAAATACTCTACCTTTCAGGGTTTTTTTTAAAACCAAAGTGAATAAATTCAGTTATTCACATTATATTTTGTCTGCCATGTTGCTGCCCATTCATTTAGCCTGCCAAGTTGCCTTGAAGCCTCCTTGCACTCCTCAGCTTACAATACCACATAGTTGTGTGTCATCTGCAAGTTTGAAAATATTGGATTTGGTCCCCACATCCAAATCTTTTATATAGACTGAGAACAGCTATGGCCCCAGCACCAATCCTCGAGTACCCTTGCAGCCTGCCATCCTGAAAATAACCTGTTTATTCCTAATCTGTCTTTTATCTGTTAATTCACCCCTCTCTTTCCCACAATGAGCCCTGTAAAAATTAATGGCGCCAAGGTTTCTACATTTTTATTTCAATTCGCTCATGGGGTGTGTGCATCACAAGCAAAGCCAGCATCTATTGCCCATTTCTAATTGCTCTCAAGTAGGTGATAGTGAGCCACTGTCGTCCGTGTGGATTAGCTACACCCACGCTGCTGTTAGGTAGGGAGCTCCAGGATATTGACCCAGTGACAATGGAGGAATGAACGATGATTCACTTCCAAGTTAGGATGGCGTGCAACTTGGGAGCGGGACTTGTAGATAGTGGCACTACCAGGTGCAGGGAACAGGTTTGGAAGGTGCTGTTGAAGAAGGCTTGCCAATTTGCAGCAGTACATCGAGCTGATGGTATGCACTGTAGCAAATTTGCCCTGGTGTTGGAGGAAGTGAATGTTTAAGGCAGTAGGTGGTGAGTTGCTTTGTCCTGGATTGTATCAAGCTTCTTGTTTTTTGGGAGCTGCATTCATTCAAAGAAGTGGTGTATGCCAGCTTGCTGATTTGTGCCTTGTAGATGTAGATGGGCTTTGGGAAGTGAGGTGGTGAGTTACCCAACCTTTGACCTGATCTTGTAGCCACAGTATTTACACGACTGGTCCAGTTAAGGTTTTGGTCAATGGTGACCACAAAATTTTAATGGTGAGGAAATGTATTGATGGTAATACCATTGAATGTCAAGGGGAGGTGTTTAATCACTCCTTAGTTGCTGCCGGTCACTAAATTGGTATGTCATTTTCACACCAAGCTCCCGGAATGCTGTCCAGCATGTAGACATAGACTGCACTTTTGAGGCATTACAAATGGAACATAACACTGCAATCATCAGAAAACATCCCAACTTCCTACCATTTAATAGAGGAAAAATTATTTATTGATGAAGTAGCTGAAGTGGCTGGGTCTTCGATACTGCCCGAAGGAATTTTTGCAGCAACGTCCTTGGAGAGCGATGACTAGCCTCTAACAATCACAACCGCCTTCCTTTGTGCTGGGTATGGCTAGTGGAGAGTTTACCTGTCTGATTCCCATTAATTTCAATTTTAGTAGAGCATCTTGATGGCATGCTCAATCAAATGCTGCCTTGTTGTTATGAACAGTAGCTCTCATCTCGCACAACAAAATATCTTGGGTGATTTGGCTTTCAGTTTCCTACCCTCTTTCTGTGGTCATGTCATTAGCTGCATGATAGCTCCTCTCCTTCCTCCATGTTACTCACAATATTATTAATTCACAATTGGAATAACTGCAGAGATATTTTTATACAAGCTCAAAATCTTAAATTAGCCAAGCATGAAAGATGTCTCACAACTGCAAAGCCTTCTACAGTGTTCACAGAATATTGCTTCCTTCCTACAAGTTGTCCTTTTACCCTTGATGTACTTCCAAAACAACTTCTTCACGTTATCTGGCAGTATCCTTACATGGCCCTCTTTTGGTCTCCTAATTTCCCTTTTGCACATTCTATACGCCTCTAGGACCGCTGCTATTCTGAGCCCCTGATATCTGCCATAAGCCTCCCCCTTTCTCTTTACCCAATGATGTATATCCAGGGTTCACTAGGTTTGCTAGCCCCACCCTTTTTCTTGATTGGAACATGTCGACCATGTACTCTCTCTATTTGCTTCTTGAATGCATCCCACTGTTCTGTCACAGATTTAGCTAAAGGTGTCCGCTCCCAGTCCACTCTGGCCAAATCATATCTGATCTTATTTAAATCGGCCTTCGCCCAGTTTAGAACCTTAATTTCATGCCCATCCTTGTCCTTTTCCAGAACAATCTTGAATCTAATGGAGTGCTATGATCATTGTCTCAAAATGCTCCCCCACAGATACTTCAACCATTTGCCCGGCTTTGTTACCTAAAATTAAGTCCAAGACCGCACCCCACCCCCCTCCCCCACACACCGTAAGGCATTCAACATTATCCCCATTATCACTACCCTATTATTTTTACACCTCTCTGAAATTTGCCTACATATCTGCACTTGTACTTCTCTCGGACTGTTAGGGGGCCCGCAGAGCATTCCCAGCAATGTGATTGCTCTTTTCTGGCTTTTAAGATACCCGTATGGCTTCATTTGAAGAGCCTTCTAAGATGTCATCCTCCCCTTATTGCCATAATTGTTCCCTGACCAAATGTTTTTATTCGTCCATGGGATGTGGGCGTCGCTGGCTGCGCTAGCATGTATTGCCCATCCCGGAGGGCATTTAAGAGTCCACCACATGACTGTGGATCTGGAGTCACATGACTGTGGATCTGGAGTCACATGTAGGTCAGGTAAGGAAGGCAGATTTCCTTCCCTAAAAGGACATTAGTGAACCAGATGGGATTTTGCGACAATCGACAATGGTTTCATGGTGACCTTTAGACTTTTTTTTTATTCCAGATTTTCATTGAATTCAAATTTCACCCTCTGTCATGGCAGGATTCGAACCCAGATCCCCAGAGCATGACTCTGGATTACTGGTCCAGCGACAATACCACTGCCTCCTCACTGCGACACTCCCACACTCTTTTACCTCTTTCCCCGTCTTGCCTGAAGATCCTATATCCTGGAATATTGAGCTGCCAATCCTGCCCCTCTCTCAACGATGACTCAATGACAGCAATTACATCATACCCCCATGTTTTAATTTGTGCCCTCAACTGATCTGCCATGTTCATCAGACTCCTTGCATCAAAACAAATACCATCCAATCGTGCCAAATTCCCTTGTAACTTAACTGGTCAAGAAATGTTATGCCTTCCTGACTCACTTGATAGATCCTCTAATTTTGCCTGTGAATCTATCTCCCCTGCACCTTCTCTCAGGATCCCAGCCTCCTGCCAAGCTAGTTTAAACCATCCCCAACAGCACAAGCAAATTTCCCTGCAAAGACGCTGCCCATTTTGGTACAGGTGCAAACCGTCTGCCTCGTATGGGTCCCACCACCCCCACAAATGGTCCCAAAAGCCTAAAGCCCTCCTTCCTGCACCATCTCTCTGACCACACATTCATCTGGACAATCCACCCATTTCTTTTTTAAAATAAATATTTTTATTCTCCTCCTTTTTAACATTTATCAAAATTTACAACAACAGATAATCAACAATAACAACAAATACCTTTTTAAAAAAAATTTTAGAGCACCCAATTCATTTTTCCAATTAAAGGCCAATTTAGCGTGGCCAATCCACTTAACCTGCACATCTTTTGGCTTGTGGGGGCGAAGCCCACGCAAACACGGGGAGAATGTGCAAACTCCACACAGACAGTGACCCTGAGCCGGGATCGAATCTGGGACCTTGGCGCCGTGAGCCAGCAGTGCTAACCACTACGCCACCGTGCTGCCCTAATAACAACAAAACCAATGGCAATCCCCCAGCCAATAATCCCCTTATCCCAGACACTCTCAAACAGCTCCCATCATTTTGAATACAAAACACCAATGAAAAAGAATCAATAACTTATACATTCCAAAATCCACCCCCTCCCAACCCTTTGCCCCCCCCTATGTTCGATGTCATCCAATTTATGAAAATGCATGATGAACAAGGCCCATGAGTTGTAGAACCCTTCCATTCTCCCCCTCAACTCGAACTTTACTTTCTCGAGTGTTAGGAACTCCAGCAGATCCCTCCGTCACGCCGAGGCACAGGGTGGAGAAGCCAACCACCACCCCAACAGAATCTGCCTTTGGGCATTTAGCGAGGCGAAGGCTAAGACATCTGGTCTGCACCCACTTCCAACCCTGGCCGATCCGACACCCCGAATATGGCTTCTAGGGGACCCGGTTTGAGTCTCACGTGCACCATCTTGGAGATTACCCTAAAGACACCCCAGTTTTGGACAGGACCAAAACACCTGAACACGATTACCACTCCACTCCACTCCACTCCACTCCACTCCACTCCACTCCACTCCACTCCACTCCCCCCCCCCCCCCCCCCACACCGTTCAAACATCCTCCATCCCCTCAAAAAGTCGGTTAATCTTTGGCCTTGTGAGGTGCGCCCTATACCACCTTCAACTGTATCAGCCCTAACCTCACGCACAGAGTTGACGCATTCACCCTCTGGAGCACCTCATACCATGACCCCCCCGCCTCAATATTCTCTCCCAACTCTTCCTCCCACTTCGCCTTAACCCTTTCTAGCGATACCTTATCTTCCCCCAGAATCACCCCTAAATCGCCAACACCACCCCCTCCTTCATTCCCCCTGTCGTCAATATCTCTTCCAACAGTGTGGGAGTCGGTGCCATCGGACTCTGTACCTCCTTTTTGCCAAAATTTCGGACCTGTATATACCTAAACATCTCCCCCAACCCATATTTCTCCCCCAGCTTAACCTCCTATTTCTATACTCACTGGCACGTGGCGCCGGAAGTAAACCAAAGATTACAACCTTCTCGGTCCTGTCTTTTAATCTACTTCCTAGCCCTAAATTTTGCTTGCAGGACCTCACCCCTTTTTCTGGCTATTTAGTTGGTACCAATGTGCACTACGACATCGGTCTGTTTTCCCATCCCCTTCAGAATGCCCTGCAGCCGTTCAGTGACATTCTTGATCCTTGCAGCAGGGAGGCAACATACCATCCTGGAGTCTCTTTTGCAGCTGCAGAAAAGCCTGTTTGTTCCCCTTGCAATTGAGTCCCACACCACGATAGCTGATTCTTCCTCCTACCCTCTTGTGCAGCAGACCGACCCATGGTGCTATGGAATTGGCTGCCAGTACTTTCCCCATGTCATCACCCCCAACAGTATCCAAAACTATATATCTTTTAGAAAGGGGGATGGCCACAGGGGACTCGAGCACTCCCTACCTTCCTTTACTGTGCCTGGTGGTCACCCATGCCCTTTCTGCCTGTTCCATCGTCACCTGCGGTGTGACCACCTCACTGAATGTGCTATCCATGACTTGCTCAGTGATGCTCCACGGTGAATCCACCCTCAGCTCCAGCTTTCTGAAATGCGGTTAGCCAGTAGCTGTAGTTGGACACATTATGCACACGTGATCACTAGGGATTTGCCACATAGTCCAGGAGGAGCATATCACGGGATAAGTTATCATATCATAGAATTTACAGTGCAGAAGGAGGCCATTCGGCCCATCGAGTCTGCACCGGCTCTTGGAAAGAGCACCCTACCAAGGTCAACACCTCCACCATATCCCCATAACCCAGTAATCCCACCCAACACTAAGGGCAATTTTGGACACTGAGGGCAACTTATCATGGCCAATCCACCTAGCCTGCACATCTTTGGACTGTGGGAGGAAACCTGAGCACCCGGAGGAAACCCACGCACACACGGGGAGGATGTGCAGACTCCTCACAGACACAGTGACCGAAGCCGGAATCGAACCTGGGACCCTGGAGCTGTGAAGCAATTGTGCTATCCACACGCTACCGTGCTGCCCTTTTCTTAAAACAGTTTCCCCACTCCTGACTGACTGTCCGTGCCAATTTTATTATATCATAGAATTTAGTGCAGAAGGAGGCCATTCGGCCTCCTGCATGACTTCCCTTAAGTCTCTTACTTACTCCCCTTTTTCATACTTACATAAGAATACTAATAACTTATCTCCCTTACGCTAACTTTACTTCCCTTACCCTGTGACGACTAGGGGCTTTTCACACTAACTTCATTTGAAGCCTACTTGTGACAATAAGCGATTTTCATTTTCATTTCATTATTACTTCATTATAAAGACCCTCTCTTTCACTTATTTGCGTTGCTTCTCAGGTAATCCGTTTTAACAAAAAAAAAAACTTTTTAAACTCACAACTTCTTCAGTGTGATGCTGACTGCGAGGTTAATGAGAACAGGAATCTGACCTTGGTGTTTATTAAGCTCAGCTGGCTCCGCTCCTGCCTGGACTGTGACCGAACGCCACACTCTGTCATTTTAGCTTCACCATCTTGCAGTTTCACCTAACTCCCTGTTTTCAGCCAATTCAAAAAGCACCATTGTTTAGTCAAGCAGCATTCACAGTGCAGCTGGGGTATTTTTTAATGACTCCATTACTGTCTCTGTTTACTGTGAAAGAGTTCATACTAACTCCTCTCTCTCTACCCGCCCCACTCCCGCACAATTTATTTTCCATTGAAATATGGAAGGGAAGAGAAGAGAGTACAGAAAATCAGCTGAGAATCCCAGTCCAATTCTTGGTGCACCTTAAACAACATTACCACTTCTGGCTATTGGTTTCAACGCGCAAGCCCAATTCCACATAATAATAATAGTTATCGTCACAAGTAGGCTTACATTAACACTGCAATGAAGTTACTGTGAAAAGTCCATTTCACCTCCCCACCCCCTTTTTTTTCCACAGGACATTTCCTCAGTTTTGAGAAGGTATTTCCCTAAAGAAACTCCTGCATGATCAAACACCTTGCATATCCAATTATTTTGGCATCAATTTATTTTTCCAATTTAAAAAAAAAATGCAATTGCTGGTGGGCAGACCATTTTTTCTACCCATCCTTCAGTTCTTTTTTGCTTCAGTTCTCCAAACCAAATCTTGCACCTACGTCCTGCTTTTAGTTTCAAAATCGTTCCTTCCCTCTTGCTTAAGCAGACTCCACTTCTACAAGTTCCTCAATCTTATCTCGTTTCTGGCTGCCTGTGGTTATCGACTGCCCGGTTTTCTGCTAAAAGCCCCACCCCCCTGAATTTTATTCAACTTCTTATTTTAGATGCACTAAGCTCTAAGTGGTTCAATGCAACTTAAGTCTCGCTGCTCTAGGGTAAGGAACTACCAAGGTTGACAATTTAGAGAAATAATTTGTTTTATTGACATGGAAATGCAACATTTTACAGAAAGAGATGCTATAAATCTTCATCAGAAGTACATCTTGCAACTCAGTATGATCAAATTCTTCTGCTTTGGGAGTCTGAGAGATTAGATTTTTCATTGACAACCTTTGCGATCTTTTTAACTGTCTCTTCTTCGCTTTAAATTAGTTTTTATATTATCCATTCTTACTGAAGCAAAAAATGTTTTGCAGGCATTTATTTTCCGTGTACAATAAATAGGAACACAAGTAGGTCATTTGGCCCCTTGAGGCTGCTCTGTTATTCAATTCAATGAGATCATGACTGATCTGTGACTTAACTCCAACTTTGCCCCGCACCCTTTCATACCTTCGGTTAACAAAATCTTGTTTATCTCAGATTTAAAATTAACAAATCACCTAGTATCAATTGCTATTTAAATGTTTCCCAAATTCACTCCTGAAAGAGCTGACTGCAATGTTTCGACAGCACACCCGCTGGTCTTACATTTCCCAACCAGTGGAAACAGTTTCTCTGCAATTATCTGGACATCTTCATATCTTGAAATGTTTGAGCAAATCACACCATTACAATTTAAATTCCAGGGAATGTAATCCTATTGTGCATAATGACCTCTCATAGCTTAGCTCTTGGGAGTCCAAGTAACATTCTGGTAAATCTACCCCTTACTCCCTCCAAGAACAATATATACCCCTGCCCCCCCCCATCCCCCCCCCCCCCCCCCCCCATCATCCCCCCCCTCTGGTGTGGTGCCCAGAATTGCTCATACAGCTCCAAATGTGGTCTAACCAGAGCTTTGGAAAGCTGAAGAATGACTTCTACCTCTTTTTATTTTAGTTCATGAGATATAATGGCCAGCATTCAATTAGTATATCATATCATTCTCAGTAAAAGCTCATGACAATTTAATGATGATGGGACCGGACCCCCTGCCAAGTCTCTTTTGGTCATCTCAGTTCCAAGATTTTCATCATTTAGAAAGTGTCCTATTAGGTCCAAAGTGGATGACCTCACATTTGCCTTTAGCTTAGCGCATGTAACATAATGAAACATCCCAAGGCATTTTGCAGGGGCTTTATCAAACAAAATATGATACCAAGTCACATAAGGAGATTATCAGTCAAATGAACAAAAGCTTGGACAAAGGAATGAATTTTAAGGAGTGTCTTAAAAGAGGAAAGTGAGGTAGTCAAAGCAGTTATTAAATCAAGGCCTTGCCTAGCACAGGAGACTATCGAAGCCGTGGTGCCCATGCCAACCAAAAGAGAGTTAACTATCATCTCTTAGTCTGTAAACCCCTCCCCCAAACGCACTCCCGAGTGAAAACATTTCTTAACTCCCCTCATACTCCTCAGCCTCCTTTGTTTCAAAGAAAACAACCCCAGTTTATGCCTTCTTTCCTCAAAACTAAAACTTTCCATTCCAAGCAATACCCTCGTAAATCACCTTTGTGCCCTCTAGAGTGATCACACAATTTTTGTTATTTACAAAAGTGTTTGCAGGAATCTAGCTGAGGTTTAACTAGCGTTCTACACAGTTCTACCATAATCTCCCTGTTCATACATTCTATGACTCAGTCAAGAGAAGAAAATATCCCATATGCTTTATTAATTAATCACCTAACTGTTCACCTACTCGGGACATATGAACATGCATTCCAAGGTCCCTCTGTCTCTGCACACGTCTCAGAATACATCATTAATGTGCATTCCCCTTGGTCAGACCTGCCTCAAATGGATTACCCCTCACTTCTCCAGATTGAATTCCATGTTACTTTTACTAACCACCCGACTAGTCCATTGACACCTTCCTGCAGTTTACACTTTTCTTCCTCGCTATCAAAACTGCCAATTTTCATCACATCTGCAAACTTCATAATAATAATAATCTTTATTATTGTTACAAGGAGGCTTACATTAACACTGCAATGAAGGTACACAGAGGGAGAATTCAGAATGTCCAAATCACCTAACAGCACGTCTTTCAGGACTTGTCAGAGGAAACCGGAGCACCCAGAGGAAATCCACGCAGACAGAGGGAGAACTTGCAGACAGCGATCCAAGCCGGGAAGCAAACCTCGGACCCTGGCGCTATGAAGCAACAGTGCTAATCACTGTGTTACCGTGCCACCCTCCTACTTTTAAAATCATGCCCCCTACTTTTCAAAAGTTTAAATCATTGATATACATCATTGATATAAACCCGTGACCTCTATCATCATGAAGGACAAAGGCAGCAGGTGCATGGGAACATTGCCACCTGCAAGTTCCCCTCCAAGCCACCCACCAAGCTGACTTGGAAATGTATTTCCGTTCCCCAATAGCACTGCGGATATGCCTACACCACATTGACTGCAGCAGTTCAAGCTGCACCCTTCTCAAGTGCAATGCGGGACTGGATTAAAATGCTGGCCTAGCCAGTGACACCCAAATCCCATGGAAGAAAACAAATACTAGAAACAGCAAGAGACCACTACCTAGCCCTGCAAACTCCACTAGAAATATCCTTCCAGTCACAAAGACACCCGCAGACCTTTACTTTGTATCATTGAGCTAATTATGGATCCAATTTGCCTCTTTATCTTGGATTTCATGAACTTCTAACTGAGCAGTCTGTCACATGGGACCTTGTCAAAAGCTATGCTAAAACCCACGTAGACTATTACATCAAACACATTACTTTAATCGGCCTGTAGTTCAGAACAGTTAACAACCATGATACCTAAGGCGGCACGATGACACAGTGGGTAGCACTGCTGCCTCAAGGCAATGAGGACCTGGGTTCAATCCCAGCCTTAGGTCACTGTCTGTGTGGTTTGCACATTCTCCCCGTGTCTGCGTGGGCCTCATCCCCACAACCCAAAGATGAGCAGGGTAGGATTTGCCACGCTAAATTGCCCCTTATTGGGGGAAAAAAGAATTGGGTACTCTATATTTTGAAAAAAACATGACACCTTTTAAAGAAGAAGATATTCTGGACTTCCGGTGGGGTGGGCGAGCAGGGCGGCCGCAAAAAAAAGAGCTCCTGCCGGTGGCCGCGATTCACGGCGATTTCGGGGAAATCCCCGAGTCTTCACGCACCCCCCGACTATCGTCGGCCTTTGGGGCCGCCACGAGCAGCCAGCGGGGCCGGTTTAAAAGCCGGCGAAGAACCCCGCGCGAGTGTCGGGCGGCAGGGGCTGAGGTGCTGGGCCCGGCAGGTCAGAACAGCGGGGGCGGAGCTTTGAAGAGGTCGAGGCGGCAGGCCCGAGCGCCATGTAGGGAAGGTGCTCCATGTCGTATGGCTCCCACCTAGGAAGAAGAAGGTTGAAGCCTGGTCCCAGGTGAATGTAGAGGTGAAAGAAAGAAGATTTATGGAAGTTTGGTAAAAGTTTTTTTTTTCAAAAAAGAAGAATGTCAGATTGATGAAGGGCAGGAGGGTGAAGGGGGAGAGAGGAGAAAGGAAAGAAGATAAAAAACAATAAGCGCTAAAAGATGCGAAAAGCAGCGTCAAAGAAAGGAGGAAACGCGGGTTCGCCGCCGAAGGAGAAGACGAGCAAAAGCAAAAGTGTTGACAGGATGGCGGAAGTCGAACTGCAAGGCGGGGCCGCACTACTTACGGTGGAGAAGATGACCGAGGTGATGGTGGTGGAGCTGGAAAAACGTTTGGTGAGGCACATGGAGATCCTGAGGAAAGAGATGGTGGTCGTGGTGAGGTCATTGTTGGAGGAGGCAATCGGCCCGATCAGGGTGGAGGTGGCAAAGGCATTGACCGAGCTGAGAGAGCAGGGCGAGAAGGTGAAGGAGGTGGAGGAGGCCGTGACACGACACAGCGACCAGGTCACCTCGATGGGGGACGAGCTGCAGAGGGTGGTGGAGGTTAACAGAGGGCTCCGAGCAAAGCTGGAAGACTTGGAAAACCGCTCAAGGCGGCACAATTTGAGAATTGTGGGCTTGCCCGAAGGGACAGAGGGGCCCAAGGCCAACGCAATATTTTGCTAAGAAGTTGGCGGAGCTGTTGGGGGAGGGTGAGAACCCCACCCTGTACGAGCTAGACCGAGCTCATCGGTCATTAAGGCCGAAGCCCAAAGTGAACGAGCCGCAAAGGGCAATAATTATCTGCTTCCATAAGTTTTGCATGAAGGAGAAAGTATTAAGCTGGGCGAAGCAGAAGTGTGAGGTGCTGTGGGATGGTGCTGCGGTTCGGATCTGGACGGTGGAGTTGGCAAAAAGACGAGCGGCGTTTGGGCGAGTGAAGGCGGCTTTGTACAAGAAGGGGGTGCGATTTGGTGTGGTGTACCCGGCGAAGTTGAGAGTAACATATAAAGCCAAAGACTTTTATTTTGAGACAGCGGAGGCGGCTGTGGCGTTCGTGAGGGCAGAAGGCTTGGGACAGACGTGAAGAGCGGAACTGGAAGAGAGACTATGGACTGTGTTTGAGCGGCTGGAAAATGTACAAATGTTACAACTTTCTTTTTACTGATTTGTATTGAAATTTACTTCTCTTTGCATTGTTACAGAGTTCAAGTTAATGGTGTTCTGTGTTGCGACGGTTAAATGTTATGTGAGTGAATTGTAGGGGTTGGATTGTTGGGTTTGTTTTGGTGTTTCTTTCTCTGGGACTGGGCGGAAGGGGGCGAGAGGTATTGGCGGGAGGGAGCCACCCGCGCGAGCTAACTAGAGTCAGTTAGTGAACGGGGGTGAGGTGAGAGGAGGACTGCGGACGTTGGAGCCTGGATAGCAGGCTTCAATGGGCCTACGAGGCGAGCAAGAGGGGGTGGAGGGAGGGATGTTGGGGGATGTTTTTGTAGGGGGGGGGGGAAGGGGTTCGATGTTAACAATGGACAGGAGCGGGTCAGGCTTATGGGGCAGGGCCCGGTGGTATGGTGATGGTGGATAAGAAAGGTGGGGGGGGGGGGGGGGTGAGAGACCCCCAGTAAGGATAATCACGTGGAACGTGAGAGGGCTAGGAGGTTCGGTCAAGGGAGCTTGCACATCTTAAAAGTTTGAAAGCCGATGTAGCAATGCTGCAGCAGACTCATTTGAGTGTGAAGGACCAGGTGAGACTTAAAAAGGGCTGGGTTAGCCAAGTGTTTCACTCCGGATTTGATGGAAGGGCTCGAGGGGTAGCGGTGCTGGTCAGCAAAAGGGTACACTTCCAGATGGAGAAGGTGGTGGCAGATCAGGGGGGTAGATATGTGATTGTGACAGGGGCATTGGAGGGGAGATTAGTGGCGCTGTTAAAGTGTATACGGTCCCAATTGGGACGATGTGGGACTCGCGAGGAAGGTGTTTGGGGCTATTCCCGACTTAGACACGCATGAGCTGATTGTGGGGGGGGACTGGAACCTGGTGCAGGAGCCAAGGTTGGAAAGATCACGGCCGCGCTGGCTGGTCCCATCAGGGGGGCGAAGGCGCTGGCTGGGCTAATGGTGGAAATGGGAGGGGTGGACCCTCGGAGGTTCCTGCACCCAAGGGAACGGGAGTATTCGTTTTTCTCAGCGGTCCATAAGGTATACTCGCGGATCGACTTTTTTGTGGTGGGGAAGGCTTTGCTGGCTGGAGTCAAGGGGTCGGAATACTCTGCAATTGCAGTGTCAGATCACGCTCCACATTGGGGGGATATGGTGCTAGAGAAGGGGGCAGCGCAGAGACCAGGGTGGAAACTGGATGTGGGGCTTTTGGGGAACCAAGTATTCTGTGAGAAAATTGAAAAGGTAATTAAGGAATATGTAGGGTTTCAATTGTACGGGTGAGGTGTCGAAGGCAGTCGTCTGGGAGGCTCTAAAGGCAGTGGTGAGAGGTGAGGTAATTTCGTTTAAGGCCAGGGTGGATAAGGAGGAGAGGTTGGAGCGGCAGAGGGTAATAGATGAGATGTTGGAGGTAGATAAGAGGTATGCAGAGGATGGGGACCCGGCGAAGCTGGAAAAGAGGAAGGAACTACAGGCGAGCTTCAACCGACTGTCCACCAGGAAGGCGGTGCGCCAACTGAGACGAGCAAGGGGTGCAGTTTATGAACATGGAGATCAGGCGTATGTTAGCAGGTCAGCTCCGGAGGGAGGCAGCTGCAAGGGAAATTCTTCAGGTGAAGGATAGGGCAGGGAAGTTGGTGGTGGCCCCAGTGCTGATTAACAAGGTTTTTGAGGAGTTTTATGAGAGGTTGTACAAGTCAGAGCCACTCGGAGGAGACCGTGAGGTGCAGGAATTTCTCGATGGGTTAGAGTACCCGAGGCTAGGGGAGGGGGACAGGGCTACATTAGAAGGAGCAATAGTGGAGCAGGAGATAAAGGATGCGATTGGGAGGATGCAGTCGGGGAAGGTGGCAGGGCCGGATGGGTTTCCGGTGGAATATTATAAAAAATTTAAGGATAGGTTGGCACCCCTGATGGTGGGGATGTTTGAGGAGGCGATAGGGAAGGGGGTGTTGCCGCAAACCTTGGGGCAGGCATCGATTTTCCTGTTACTAAAAAAAGATAAGGATCCTACGGAGTGTGGGTCGTATCGGCCCATATCACTTCTGAATGTGGACATAAAAGTGTTGGCGAAGGTACTGGCGGGTAGGCTGGAGGAGTGCCTCCCGAAGGTAATAGGGGAGGATCAGACGGGGTTCGTGAAAGGGAGGCAGCTGTTTTCGAACATTAGGAGGGTTTTGAACGTTGTTATGGCACCGGCGGAAATAAAGGAAACAGAGGTAGTTGTGGCATTGGACGCCGAGAAGGCGTTTGATCGGGTAGAATGGGGGTACCTGATGGCAGTGCTGGAGCGGTTTGGGATTGGACCAAGGTTTATGAACTGGGTAAAGCTATTATATAAGGAACCGAAGGCGAGTGTCCGCACAAATAATATCAATTCGAGATATTTCTCTCTCCACCGTGGGACGAGACAGGGATGTCCCCCCCTGCTGTTTGCACTTGCGATTGAGCCGTTGGCCATCGCATTGAGAAGTTCGGGAGCATGGAAAGGAATAGTGCGGGGGGGGGGGGGATAGAGCATAGTGTGTCCTTATATGCCGACGACTTGCTGCTGTATGTGTCGGAGCCGAGTGCGTCGATAGGAGGAATATTGGAGCTACTGCGGGTATTTGGGTCTTTCTCGGGGTACAAGTTGAACCTGGACAAGAGTGAGTACTTTGTGGTGTCTCGGCCGGGGGGTGGGGGCAGGGGTGGGGGGGCTGCCATTCCGTAGAGCAGGGATTCATTTTAGGTATCTGGGGGTGCAGGTTGCCCGGGAGTGGGGGAGGCTCCGCAGGTACAACATCACTAGTTTGGTGGGGAGAGTGAAAGTCGATCTGGCAAGGTGGGACGGCCTTCCTCTGTCACTGGCAGGTCGGGTACAGGCAGTTAAAATGAATGTGTTGCCGCGATTCCGGTTAATTTTCCTGCCAAAGTCTTTTTTCAGGGAGATTGAGGGAAGGATTACCTCATTCATATGGGGAGGGACGGTGGCCAGAGTGAGAAAGATGCTGCTACAGAGGGGAAGGCAGCCAGGGGGTTTGGGTCTCCCGAACTTGTTGTACTAATACTGGGCGGCGAATGTGGAGAAAGTGCGGAGCTGGGTCAGAGGGGTGGATTCTCAGTGGGTCAGAATGGAGGAGAGTTTGTGCAGGGGGTCGGGGCTGAAGGCACTTGCAACAGCGCCGCTCCCGATAGCTCCGGGGAAATATTCAGGGAGTCCGGTAATAATAGCTTCATTGAAAATCTGGAGGCAGTTTCGCCAACACTTCGGGTTGGGTTTAGGGTCAAGGGACATGCCGATTCGGGGGAACCACAGATTTGAGCCAGGGAGGTGGAATGGAAGTTTTCGGAAATGGGAAGAGAAGGGGATTAAGACACTAAAAGATTTGTTTCTTCGGGGTCGGTTTGCAGGATTGAGGGAGCTGGAAGTATGGGCTGGAGCAGGGAGAAGGGTTTAGGTACATGCAGGTTCGGGATTTTGCCAGAAAAGAGATACAGAGCTTCCCAGAGGAACCGGCCTCCACACTGCTGGAGGAGGTGTTGACGACAAGGGGACTGGAGAAGGGGGCAGTGTCAGCGGTGTACGGAGCTATTCTGGAAGAGGATAAGGCGCCACTGGAAGGGATCAAAGCAAAGTGGGAGGAAGAGTTGGGAGAGGTTATAGAGGAGGGGGTCTGGTGTGAGGTGCTCCGGAGAGTGAATGCCTCCACCTCATGTGCGAGGTTGGGGCTGATACAGCTGAAGGTGGTATATAGAGTGCACCTCACGATGGGGAGGATGAGCCGATTTTTTGAAGGAGTGGAGGATGTGTGTGAGCGTTGCGGGGGGGAGCGCGAATCACGTTCATATGTTTTGGTCCTGTCCAAAGCTAGGGGAGTACTGGAAGGAGGTGTTTAGGGTAATTTCCAAGGTGGTGCATGTGAAACTGGACCCGGGTCCCCAGGAGGCCATATTCGGGGTGTCGGACCAGCCAGGGTTGGAAACGGGAGCGGAGGCAGCTATCATAGCCTTCGCCTCGTTGATCGCCCGAAGGCGGATCCTGCTGGGATGGAGAGCAGCCTCTCCATCCACCCAGTGCCCTGGCGTGGCGGGGGGACCTGTTGGAATACTTGACCCTTGAGAAGGTTAAGTTCGAACTGAGGGGAAGCTCAGGAGGTGTTCTACAAGTCATGGGCACTATTTATTATGCACTTTCAAGAACTGGATAACATCGAACATTAGTTGGGGGAGTGGGGGGGTGCTGTGTAGATTAAGGGTGGCTATGGGTAATCCCTGATTCCTTTTTGTCATTTGTTTATGTAAACATGTGGGCTGAGGTTTGGGGGTTGGTGGGCGGATGGGATCGTTGTTATTATGGGGATTGACATATCTTGCTGACTATTGTTTATTGTTGATGGGTGTAAATGTGGGAGAAAATGTGAAAAAGGAGAATAAAATAATTTTACATTTAAAAAAAAAAAAAGAAGATATTCTCATGCAACTAATATAACAGATCTAGGGACAGGTGTCAGGTGAAACATGGTTAGAGGTTAGGGATAATTAGATCAGGATGTAAAAGACAGAACTCAGCCCCTTATTCCAAATCACACTTTACATTGTTATTACCACCCTAAAATCCAGTCAGCATTCGTAATTAAAAACTGCCATGCGGAATTGTTGTATCGTAATTATGCCCTTCCCCCACCCATGGTGGTGTTTGCAGCACTTCCAAAAGGGAGATGGGCGGAAATAAATCTGCCATCCTTACCTGGTCTGCCCGACATGAATGAATGAATGAAAATCGCTTATTGTCACAAGTAGGCTTCAAATGAAGTTACTGTGAAAAGCCCCTAGTCGCCACATTCCAGCGCCTGTTCGGGGAGGCTGGTACAGGAATAATAATACGGTACATGTAATAATAATAATCTTTACTATTGTCACAAGCAGGCTTACATTAACACTGCAATTAAGTTACTGTGAAAATGTGACGACAGACCCAGAATAATATGGTTGACTCTCAACTGCCTTCTGAAATGGCCTGGCAAATCACCAAGTTCAAGGGCAATTTCTGGATGGGCAACAAATGCTGACCTTGCCAGTGATGCCCACATTTCATGAAAGAATAATTACAAATAATGATAAATGCTGATGTAGGAGTTTATAATGGACAAAGTGGACAGGAAACGTATATGTAACATTAAATACATTACAGTTTGCTAAGTAACAAAAGCTGGGAAGTAGAGAAGTAATGTTGGTTAGGGCAGTTGACCAACAAGGAGTTGCAAAGTTAAGGCGCCAAATTCACCCCATTGTTATTACACATTTAAAGAGATAGCTTCTTTATAAATTTGTACATCCACATTTATGAATGTAAGAAGTCGCCACAAAAGTGGGACAGCACAGAGACAAAAAGCAATGTTTTGTCAATTTAATTTAAAATCTGTAACAGTTAATGGAAATAAATATCATTCTCGGGAGTGTGACATCACAATGGCACTATACTTCACAAAGGAATCTCAACTGATTTCTGAACTACAAAAATGCAGAATATTTTGTTCAAAACAAAAATGTTTCAAATGGTGTAACTTTAAACTCAGTGATGGCATACTCTTCAATGTATTGTGAAGGACTGCACCATTCAGAATCAAACATTTCCGTAACGAAGATGGCTAAAAGCAAGATTACTAAGTGACATGTACCTACAATCCACACTAACAGAAACAAGTATACTCCAATGTACCACGTTAATTATTTGATACCAAAGGATAAAGAGAAACCAGTCCAACACTTTTGCCAGACTGTCAAGCAACAGTGCATCTTTGAAACTGGCAGTTCCAACGATGGTCACTGGCAGTTTTGTTTAATGATGTTTGGGGTTGTAGTGTAACAGGTTACTGCTGATTTTACATGGTGCTCATTTAAAATTACTTTTTTTACATACTTTGTTTCATACAGATGCAAATGAAATTGAGACACTTCCCTTAGAGAGAAGCTCAATATTACGATCCAACCTGAATTTTCACATCGGAAATTTGGATGACAATAAATGCACCAGATTGTGTTAAATTGAAAGCCTCGTCCCAACACATCTTCAGGGCGACTGTAACCTTAGGTCGAAACAGACAGACCGACCCTTCTTTCAAATACAAAGCCTGATATTAACTAACATATTTCGATTGCAATCATAAACGCGGGAAAGTACAGAAGATTTGACCAAGTCAAGGCGGGAGGGGCTGAAATGCGGAGCCTGCTGGATGTTGCAGCAAAAACACAAGTCCAGCCCGGCCACGGCCCACAGCTCATCTGAAAGAGGAAAGAGGATGGAGCGGCCTTGCCGTGTCCTACCTGCTCCGGCTCTAGTTCCGCAGCCTTTCTCTTTCTGCTAACTATTTTTCTCGCCATGGTGTGGGAGGGAAAGTCTTTGAATCCACATGGAGGTAGAGTTAATAATAATCAGAGATTCAGTGGGTAGGTCTCGGCGGAGGCTGTGAGATTAGCAATTTTTAAACTTTTCTTTAAAAAGGCCACTTCTTCGGCATTAACTGTAGTGGCTATTTTAAACATCTAATTATCAAAGACCGTTTGCAAGTCGGCGTTATTTTATAAAAAAAAAAATTCCCAGCCCAACGCCGCACGCACGCGCGCGCACTCAGACCGAGCGAGCGAGCGTCAAACAGCTACTTCCGTCCCGCCCCGACAGCGTCCGGTCCGTCCCGGCAGTACGAAGCCCGACACACTTCCGATCCGTCCCTCCCCGGCAGCTTCCGCCCGATAGACTTCCGTTCCGTCCCTCCCCGGCAGAGTCCGCTCGACACAATTCCGTTCCGACCCTCCCCAGCAGCGCCCGCCCATTAGACTCGTTCCGCTCCGGCAGTGCCGGCCGATAGACTTGTTTCACATGTCACATGCTGAGTTTATGAAATGAAAATCGCTTGTCACAAGTAGGGTTCAAATGAAGTTACTGTGAAAAGCCCCCTAGTCGCCACATTCTGGCGCCTGTTTGGGGAGGCAGGTACCGGAATTGAACCGTGCTGCTGGCCTGCCTTGGTCTGCTTTAAAAGCCAGCGATTTAGCCCTGTGCTAAACCTCCAGCATTTTCCGTTTTTATTCCAGATTTCCGTCGCTGCCCCCTCACCCCCCACCGGCTGTGCCCGCCAGATTGACTTCTGTCACTTTCTCCATAAGTGCTTCTGAGAAAAGGATAAAGTGTCTGACTCTCCTGGATGCACCACATTTTGGGACCAATATTTGCACCTAGTTTGATGGACCCAAAAAAGTGAAGCTTTGTTACTTCTCCTCTCCACCTCGGGATCACCAAACAATACAGCTCAAAAAAGGGGCACTACTAATATAGGAAAGAAATATATGGTCCAAATTAAAAGAAGCTCAACAACAAAGTCCGACAAAGGCAAAAGGTTTGCTTTTAATTTGGCATTGTACAGCCTTCTGGAATCAAAAATTGACTTCTCCAGTTTTAGATCATACCCCTGTCTCCAAATTGTTTTGCTGGTTTTCTTTCTTCGTGTTTCTTTTTTTATTCCTTCATTTTGCATTTGGATGGCTGCTATCCAGTTATTCGTATCTCATCTAGATGCATCATTTTGTTGTTTACCTGTCCCATTATTGCGCTGTTTAGCTTTAGTACCATTAAGCTTTTGTCATTTAATCTATCCTACCCTCGCCCTATCAAATAACTTTTCTTCTGTTCTTCCATTCCTCCTTTCACTTACCCAAACTAACCTCATTCCCAGCTTTCCTCAATTCTGATGAAGGACCATTGACCTGCAACCTGTTTCGCTCTTCGGATGCTGCCGGATCTGCTTAGTATGAGGAGCATTTTCTGTTTTTATAAAACCAGGGCTGTGGACCAAGTGCTGGAAAATGTGAATAAATAGGTGCCGCTGCTGACACGATGGGCCAAAGGGCTTCTTTCTGTGCTGGAAAACTTTTATGAACCTGTGACAAAAGAAATCTCCCCTTCTAAATCAAAATGTTACGTATAAGAATGCTGCAGTGGTTACATATTAAGCTCGTTAGCATCATGGGTACAAAAGGATGCAGTTGTGTTCATTTTAGAAACCAGCAGAGGGTAACTAAAAATAAATAAGGGAGAAATTGTAGTACGAGATCAAACCGTAAAATCTTATACAAGTATATAAAAAGATTAGTGTTGGTCCTTTAGAGGGTGAGGCTGGGGAATTAATAATGGGAAGCAAGGAAATGCTTCAACAAGTATTTTGTGTTTCCATAGTGGAAGACACAGAAAACATCCCAAGAATATTTTTAAAAAGGAAGAGAGGAACTTAAAACAATCTCTAGAAAAAAAGTATGAGAAAAACTAATGGGGTTAAAGGCTGACAAACTCCCTAGACCTCATGACTTGTTCAATAAAGCCTCGATTATTCCACTACTCTCGTCTTTGTGGTAATTGATAGTCCATCAATTTATTGAGCAAGATTTTTTAAACGATGGATCTCCGCATCAAGCCTGATCGCCTGCAGCTGAGCCCTCAAGCAGCCAACGCTACGTCCGCCCTTGACCACTGGCTAGCCTGCTTCGAAAGCTACCTCTGAACAGCCGCTGAGGAACCCTCGGACTCGCAGAAGCTCCAGGTCCTCTATTCACGGGTGAGTCCTGACATTTTTCCTCTCATCCGGGATGCGCCCACCTACTCCGAAGCGATGGAGCTCCTGAAAGGACATTACGTTCGACCAGTCAATCAAGTATATGCCAGGCACCTCCTGGCCACGAGACAGCTGTCGTGTTGGGTGTTCCGCTATACAGATGAACCAACACGGTTGCAGATGGTACAACTCTGTTTTATTACTATCAATAACAACATCTGTAAACTTATGACTGTGGTTCGTTCTTTACCCTTTAACCTGTGGACCCAGCCCTAACACTATCTTAGAAAGGCACTCAGCACATGGTGTATGTCTGAGTGGCTTGCTGTGAGCTCTGTGCCCTGAGCTGTCTCCTGCTGGAATGAGCAGGAACTGTGGTATTCCCCCTTTTATAGTGCGTGTGCTCTTGCTTGTGATTGGCTGTGATGTTGCGTGTGTGTTGATTGGTCCGTTAATCTGTCCATCAGTGTGTATGTGTGTTTGCACCATGATGTTTATCTGAATATCGACACCCCCCTTTTTTACAAGAATATGTGCCTATGTGGTAATAAATATAGATGTGTACTGAGTGCAGCTGAATGTATGTGTGCAATATCTACATCATGTACATGAGGCTAAACTATATACATAGGAAGGTGTCAGATGCAACATAGCAACGAGGTTGTACCATAAACAAAACAAGTGTAAGCATCAAACATCAAAAACGAACTCATGTAACGACAAAAAGAGAAACATATTGACATTGTAGCATAACACTTTAGTGAGTCCAATGTTCAAACAGGCTCATAAGTCCAGCCTAGTAGGTGGGCGGCGAATTCGGGTTGACCGCCTCAAGGGTGGGTCAGGATCCACCAGCTGAGGAATGGGCCTGGCCACAGGCGACAGAGGAATGGGCATGGTGGCAGGAAGCTCCACAAAGTCGACATCAGGAACAACAGGAGGGCGTGGCGCCGATGTATGATCACGTAGCGAGCATGGAAGCAGGCGAAGAGCCCGGCAATTACGCCAGCGAATGGAGCCATCAGGCATGCGAACCAGGAACGAGCGGGGAGCCACGCGTCGGAGAACTTCGGCAGTTGCCGACCAGCCACCCTCTGGTAGGTGGATGCGGACGTTGTCTCCAGGCGCCAAGGCAGGAAGATCAGTTGCCCGAGTGTCAGGTGCCACCTTCTGCTGAGCACGCTGCTGTCGCATCCTTTGCAGTACTGGAGCATGGTCGGGTGTAGGAACAAGAATGGATGGTACAGTGGTCCTGAGGGTGCGACCCATCAACAGCTGGGCTGGTGAGAGGCCAGTGGATAGTGGGGCCGAGCGATAGGCCAGCAGGGCTAAGCAGAAATCCGATCCGGCATCAGCAGCCTTGCAGAGGAGCCGCTTGACGATATGGACACCCTTTTACCGCCTTGCCATTTGACTGGGGATGCAGAGGGCTGGACGTCACGTGTGTGAAGCCATACGAAGCAGCAAAAGAAGACCATTCTTGGCTTGCAAAACAGGGCCCATTGTCCGACATGACAGTAAGCAGAATGCCATGGCGAGCAAAGGTTTCTTTGCATGTCCTGATGACAACGGACGATGTCAAATCATGCAGGCGTATGACCTCTGGATAATTCAAAAAGTAATCTAGAATGCTGACGTAGTCCCTGCCGAGCGCATGAAAAAGGTCCACACCCACCTTCGCCCAGGGGGACGCTACCAACTCATGGGGCTGAAGCGTCTCAGGAGGTTGCGCCGGCTGAAACCTTTGGCAGGTGGGGCAGTTGAGTACCATGTTGGCAATGTCGTCGCTGATGCCCGGCCAGTATACAGCTTCTCGGGCCCTCCGCCTGCACTTCTCAACCCTGAGATGGCCTTTGTGTAATTGTTCGAGGACCAGCCTGTGCATGCTGTGTGGAATCACAATCCGGTCCAACTTTAGGAGGACACCGTCAATGACGGCCAAGTCGTCCCGGACATTGTAGAATTGTGGGCACTGTCCTTTGAGCCACCCTCCCGTCATGTGGCGCATCACACGTTGTAGAAGGGGGTCAGCTGCAGTCTCCCGGCGAATACGGGCCAGACTTGAATCATTAGCTGGCAGATTGGCCAATGTGAAGGCCACATGCGCTTCGACCTGACATACAAACCCCTTCGAATCGGGCGGTGTACTCACTGTTCTGGATAGGGCATCCGCGATGATGAGGTCCTTTCCCGGGGTGTAGACCAGTTGGAGGTCGTACCTCCGGAGCTTGAGCAGAATGCGCTGGAGGCGAGGGGTCATCTCATTCAGGTCCTTTTGTATGATGCTGACCAGGAGACGATGGTCGGTTTCCACGGTGAACTTAGGGAGACCATACACGTAGTCGTGGAACTTATCTATGCCGGTTAACAAACCCAGGCACTCCTTCTCGATCTGCGCATAGTGCTGTTCTGTGGGGGTCATGGCCCGCGAGGCATAGGCGACCGGGGCCCATGATGCAGTGCCGTCCCGTTGCAGGAGTACCGCCCCAATGCTGGACTGGCTGGCATCAGTCGAGATCTTCGTATCTCGAGAGGTGTCGAACAACGCCAATACCGGGGCTGTGGTGAGGTTAAGCTTGAGCTCCTCCCATTCCTCCTGGTGTGCGGGCAGCCACTGGAACTCAGTGGTCTTCTTCACTAGGTGGCGAAGAGCCGTTGTGTGCGAGGCAAGGTTGGGAATGAACTTCCCCAGGAAGGTGACCATCCCGAGAAAGCATAGCACTGCCTTCTTGTCTGCCGGCTGCGGCATGGCTGTAATGGCGCTCACTTTGTCTGCATCCAGACGCACTCCTGACTGGGATATGTGGTCCCCCAGAAACTTTAGCTGAGTTTGGCCAAAAGAACACTTGGCTCGGTTGAGGTGCGGGCCGTGCTCTTGTATCCGTGCAAAGACAAGCTGGAGACGACTGATGTGCTCCTGTGGTGTGGTGGACCAGATGATGACGTCGTCAACATAGACGCGCACCCCTTCGATGCCCTCCATCATCTGTTCCATGATTCTATGAAATACCTTGGATGCCGAGATGATGCCAAACGGCATTCTGTTGTAGCAGTACCTGCCAAAGGGAGTGTTGAAGGTGCACAGCTTCCTGCTGGACTGATCCAGTTGAATCTGCCAAAAACCCTTTGAGGCATCAAGCTTTGTAAAAATTTTAGCCCGGGCCATTTCGCTCGTGATCTCTTCCCGTTTGGGTATGGGATAGTGTTCCCTCATGATGTTGTTGTTCAGGTCTTTCGGGTCGATGCAGATCCTGAGTTCGCCAGAGGGCTTTTTAACGCACACCCATGGAGCTGACCCATGGCATGGGCTCCGTGACCCGGGAAAGCACTCCTTGGTCCTGGAGATCCTGCAGCTGCTGCTTGAGGCGGTCTTTGAGTGGTGCTGAGACTCTACGAGGTGCGTGAATGACCGAGGTGGCGTCCGGTTTGAGCCGTATTCTGTAAGTGTAGGGCAGTGTGCCCATGCCCTTGAAAGCTTCCTGGTTGTGGGCGAGGAGCGAGTGGAGCTGTGCCCTAAATTCTGCATCCGGGAAGTCGGACGTGCCTTCTGGAGACAGAGTGTGTACCCGCTGAACGAGGTGGAGAACCTTGCACGCCTGTGCACCTAGCAGGGTCCTTCGATGATCCAACTATCTCAAAGGACAGTGTGGCTGTGTATGAATTGTGTGTGACCTCGAGTTGGCAGGATCCCATGGCCGGGATAACATTTCTGCTGTAATCGACCATCTGACAGCGGGATGGCCGAATCGGTGATCTGACCTTCAGGTGTAGAAGGCTGACCATGCTATAAAGTTGGCGGAGGCACCAGTGTCTAAACAGAATGTGATTTGTGATCGGTTGACCGTTAGGGTGGCACACCATTCATTACCCGGATTAACACTGTTCACTGGCATCGGCTGGTGGGTCCTGCTTGGGAACATCCTGTTACTGTCAATGACTGTGATGCGGAAGGCTTCCTGGTCGTCGGTATCACCGGTCCGTACATCGTCAGGGTATGACTCGGTGTATGGAGGCTGAATGGCCCCAACGTCCCTGCGAGGCTGGTGGAATTGGGGAGCGTTGGCAGGTTGAGCTGCTCGACAGCAGGTAGTGTAGTGGCCCATCTTGCCACGGCGGAGGCATTGTCGATTCTTTGCTGGACATTGCCGCTTTAAATGTGCGGATCCACAGTTGCCGCACGTCGTGATGTCATGGCGTTCGTTGCGCCATCGCGCATGGGCAGTTCGGTCCTGCGTAGAGCACGCCTGCGTGTCTCGTCCCTCTGCTTCGACGTCTCTTTTGGCGCGTACAAGCGTGGGAGGCCGCAAAATGGCCGCCCTCGTCCGACCGCGGGCCGGGAGGAACTCAATCGACTGGACCCGCTCGGCCTCGTAGGACCCCTGCCGTGCCGATTCGGCCGCCTGGAATTGGGAGTACTGGCTGGTCGCGTTTTCATGGAGGACGCAGGCTTCGATGGCAGTGGCTAAGGTGAGGCTCTTAATTTCGAGGACCTGCTGGCGTAGGGTGCCCGAGGTGACCCCAAAAACTATCTGGTCCCGAATCATGGAATCGGAGGTGGCCTCATAACCACAGGACTGCGCAAGGATACGGAGGTCTGTCAGGAAAGATTGAAAAGCCTCATCCTTACCCTACAGGCGCTGTTGGAAGAGGTACCTCTCGAAGCTCTCGTTCACCTCGACGCTGAAGTGCTGCTCGAGTTTAAGAAGGACCGTCTTGTACTTCATTTTGTCCTCACCGTCCGCAAACACCAGGGAGTTGTAGATGTGGATGGCGTGTTGCCCTGCCGTGGAGAGGAGGAGGGCGATTTTTTTGGTGTCCGAAGCATTCTCCCTTTCTGTGGCTTCTAGGAAGAACTGGAAGCGCTGTTTAAACAGCTTCCAGTTGGCGCCAAGGTTTCCAGCGATTTGGAGCGGCTGCGGCGGGCTGATGGTGTCCATGGCGCAGGATGGCGGATTCCTGAAGATGTGTAGGTAAGTCTCACAGTTGCTGGGTTCCAATCCTGGTACTATGTCGTGTTGGGTGATCCGCTATACAGACGAACCAACACGGTTGCAGATGGTACAACTCTGTTTTATTACTATCAATAACAACAATCTGTAAACTTATGACTGTGATTTGTTCTTTACCCTTTGACCTGTGGACCCAGCCCTAACACTATCTTAGAGAGGCATTCGGCACATGGTGTATGTCTGAGTAGCTTGCTGTGAGTTCTGTGCCCTGAGCTGTCTCCTGCTGGAATGAGCAGGAACTGTGGTGTTCCCCGTTTTATAGTGCGTGTGCTCTTGCTTGTGATTGGCTGTGATGTTGCGTGTGTGTTGATAGGTCCGTTGATCTGTCCATCAGTGTATATGTGTGTTTGCACCATGATGTTTATCTGAATATCATGACAACAGCAACTCCCCGGGGAGTCTCTAGACGATTTCTGGCGTGCCCTGCACATCCTAGGTAGGAACTGCGACTGCCAGGCTGTTTCGGCAATCCAGCACACCGAACTTTTAATTTGAGATGCTTATGTTACGGGCGTGAAGTCTGCGTACGTCCGCCAGCAGCTCCTGGAAGGGGCCACGCTTGATCTTGCGGGAACTAGGCAGCTCGCTAATTCGTTAGAAGTGGCCTCCCGTAACGTCCAGTCCTACGCCCTCGACCGCGTGGCACCCTCGTGGGCATCGTGGGCCGCACCAGCTGCCGGCTCCAGCTCACCCCAAGCCTGCGCCGCGCGGCAGCCATCCAACTCTGGGGGGCCCAAGTGCTATTTTTGCGGGCAAAACAAACACCCCAGGCAGCGCTGCCCGGCGCGGAGCGCGACCTGCAACATCTGTGGGAAGAAGGGACACTTTGTTTCTGTTTGCCAGGCCCGGCATTCCTACACCCCCCACGTGCGACCCAGGGGCGCCACCATTTTCCCCTTCGCAAGCAACGTGTGGCCCGTGGATGCCGCCATCTTCTTCACCGCAAGCCACGTGCGGCCCGTGGGTGCTGCCACCTTTGATGCCGCCCGCCATGTGCACCCCGTGGGCGCCGCCATCTTCGGCGCCATTTTGGACGGCGCCTCAGGACCCCTGCTCGTCTGACCGTTCATCTCCTGCTGCTACCTCCATCACCGCTGACCAGCCGGGACCTCCAAGCATCTGCCGCAGCTAGCCTCTATCGCCCTGGATCAGTCCCGGCCCCGCAACCTCACGACCGCGACGACGCCGGTGAAGATCGATGGGCACGAGACTACCTGCCTTTTTGACTCAGGGAGCACAGAGAGCTTCATCCACCCCACTACGGTAAGGCACTGCTCCCTCCCGGTACAACCCGTTACCTAGAAAATTTCCTTGGCCTCCGGATCCCATTCTGTGGAAATCCGGGGGGTACTGCATCATCGTCCAAGGCGTAGAGTTCAGTAAATTCCGGCTCTACGTCCTCCCCCACCTCTGCGCTGCCTTGTTACTCGGCTTGGACTTTCAGTGCCATCTCCAAAGCCTAACCTTAAAATTCGGCAGACCCCTACCACCCCTCACTGTCTGCGGCCTCACGATCCTTAAGGTCGATCCACCTTCCCTGTTTGCGAACCTCACCCCAGATTGCAAACCCGTCGCCACCAGGAGCAGAAGGTACAGTGCCCAGGACAGGACCTTCATCAGGTCGGAGGTCCAACGGCTTCTGCGGGAAGGGGTCATTGAGGCCAGCAAAAGCCCCTGGAGAGCTCAGTGGTAGTAGTTACGACTGGGGAGAAGCACAGGATGGTCATTGACAACAGTCAGACCATCAATCAGTACACGCAGCTCGACGCGTATCCCGTCACACGCATATCTGACATGGCCAATCAGATTGCGCAGTATCAAGTCTTTTCCACAGTGGACCTGAAGTCCGCCTACCGCCAGCTCCCCATCCACCCGGAGGACCGCCAACACACTGCGTTCGAAGCAGTTGGCCGCCTCTATCACTTCCTTTGGGTTCCTTCGGCGTGACTAATGGGGTCTCAGTTCTCCAGCGAGAGATGGACCGAATGGTTGACCAGTACGGACTGCGGGCCACCTTCCCGTACCTAGATAATGTCATCATCTGTGGCCACGATCAGCAGGACCATGACGCAAACCTCCAATAATTCCTCCAGACCGCCAAACTCCTTAACCTCACATACAATAAGGAGAAATGCATGTTCCGCACCAACCGCTTAGCCATCCTCGGCTATTTCGTGGAAAATGGAGTTCTAGGGCCCGACCATATGCACCTTCTCATGGAACTCCCACTCCCCCACTGCCCCAAGGCCCTGAAACGATGCCTGGGGGTATTCTCCTACTATGCCCAGTGGGTCCCTAATTATGCAGACAAGGCCCGCCCACTCATTCAGTCCACAGTTTTTCCCCTGACGGCTGAGGCCCGCCAGGCCTTCAACCGTATCAAAGGCAGACATCGCCAAGGCCACGATGCACGCGGTCGCGAGTCACCCCTGTTTCAGGTGTGATGCACGATCAATTGCACAAAGACTAAAGTTGCGTACAACTGTGGTTTTATTACAGTCAGGTGCGTGGCTTCCTGCTGCAGCTGGCGAAATGGCAGGGCACTGGAGGTCATACATATTTATACAGTTCTCCATGGGCGGAGCCAGCCGACAGGAGCTACTGGCGAACCTTTAGTGCAGGTCCTACCTTACATCTCCTATTACAGTGATTCACCACATTCACCCCCTGTTAAAAATGAGTCCGGCGGGGGTGACGTGAAACTATATACAATTAGTGCAATTATGTACAGTGGTAGGGAAAGAAAAGTCCATGTTGACGGTCCGGAGTCCGTCAAAGGTTCAGCTGGTCTTGTGCTTTGGTGCTTCGTTGGGAGCGGCGTAACGGTGGTAGCGCAGTCAGGGCTGGCAGTGGTGGAGGTAGCACTAATGGCGGTGGTGGCGGTGCTGATGCTGGCCAATCATCGTGGAATGCCGGGAGCGTGCAGAAGTCCTCTTCGTCCTCTTGTGCGGAAAAGGGGAGGGGGGGTGCTCTGGTGGGGTCAATATTGGCGGCCCGGTGGGAGGTTGGGGGCGTGGGGGAGCATTGGTGGGGGGATGTGTTGGGGTGGAACCTGAGGGTGCCAGGTCCCTGAGTGAGACAGTATCTTGGCGGCCATCGGGGAACTCAACGTAGGCATATTGAGGGTTGGCGTGGAGCAGGTGAACCCTGTCCATCAAGGGGTCCGCCTTGTGGAGTTGGACGTGCCTACGGAGAAGGACCGGTCCTGGAGCAGCGAGCCAAGTCGGGAGCGACACCCCGGATGTGGACTTCCTGGGGAAGGTAAAAACACGTTCATTGGGTGTGTTATTATTGGCGGTGCACAATAGTGACCGGATGGAGTGTAGAGCGTCAGGGAGGACCTCCTCCCAGCGAGAGGCTGGGAGGTTCCTGGACCGTAGGGCCAGCTGGAAGGCCCTCCAAACCGTCCCATTCTCCCGTTCTACTTGCCCGTTTCCCCGGGGGTTGTAGCTGGTTGTCCTGCTGGAGGCTATACCCCTGCTGAGCAGGAACTGATGCAGCTCATCGCTCATGAATGAGGATCCCCTGTCACTGTGGATGTAGGCGGGGAAACCGAACAGAGCGAAGATGGTTCTGAGGGCCTTGATGACGGTGGCAGACGTCATTATCGGGGCATGGGATGGCAAAGGGGAATCTGGAGTACTCATCGACTACACTGAGAATGTACGTGTTACTGACGGCGGAGGGGAGGGGCCCTTTGAAATCCACGCTGAGGCGTTCAAAGGGGTGGGAAGCCTTCACCAGGCGCGCACAGTCCGGCCGGTAGAAGTGCGGCTTGCTCTCCACACAGACCTGGCAGTCCCTGGTGACTGTCCTTACTTCCTCGACGGAGTAGGGCAGATTGCGAGCTTTGACCAGATGGTACAATCGAGTGGCCCCAGGGTGACAAAGGCTGTCGTGTAGGGCCCAGAGTTGATCCATTTGTGCGCTGGCACATGTTCCTCGGGAGAGGGCGTCTGGGGGCTCGTTGAGTTTACCGGGGCGATACAAGATCTCGGAATTATAGGTGGAGAGCTCGATTCTCCACCGCAAGATTTTATCATTTTTGATCTTGCCCCGCTGTGTGTTATTGAACAGGAAGGCTACCGACCGTTGGTCCGTGAGGGGAGTGAATCGCTTACCAGCCAGGTAATGCCTCCAATGCCGCACATGGGCCTCCTTTTCGACGGATGAGTATCGAATTTCCGAGGCATGAAGGGTGCGGGAAAGGAATGCCACAGGTCTGCCTGCCTGGTTTAGAGTGGCGGCAAGGGCGACGTCTGAAGCATCGCTTTCTACTTGGAAAGGCAGTGACTCGTCCACTGCGCGCATCCCGGCCTTGGCGATGTCTGCTCTGATGTGGGCGAAAGCGTGTTGTCCCTCGGCCGCGCAGGGGAATTGGGTGGACTGAATGAGCGGGCGGGCCTTGTCCGCATAGTTTGGGACCCACTGAGCATAGTAGGAAAAGAACCCCAGGCAGCGTTTGAGGGCCTTGGGGCAGTGGGGGAGGGGAAGCTCCATGAGGGGGCGCATGCGGTCGGGGTCGGGTCCGAGAAGTCCGTTTTGGACTATGTAGCCGAGAATGGCTAACCGGGTCATGCTGAACACACACTTCTCTTTGGTGTAGGTCAGGTTGAGAAGAGTGGCAGTGCGGAGGAATTTATCGAGGTTGGCATCGTGGTCCTGATGGTCATGGCCGCAGATGGTGACATTATGTAAGTACGGAAAGGTGGCCCGCAAATCGTACTGGTCGACCATTCAGTCCATCTCTCTTTGGATGACCGAGACCCCATTTGTGACACCGAAAGGGACCCTAAGGAAGTGGTAGAGGCGACCGTCCACCTCGAAGGCAGTGTATGGCCGGTCCGACTTCCGGATGGGGAGCTGGTGGTAGGCGGATTTCAGGTCAATTGTTGAGAAGACCCGGTACTGCGCAATCTGATTGACCATATCAGATATGCGTGGGAGGTGGTACGCGTCGAGTTGCGTGTACCGATTGATGGGCTGGCTGTAGTCCACGACCATCCTGCGTTTCTCCCCAGTTTTAACCACTACCACTTGGGCTCTCCAGGGGCTGTTGCTGGCCTCGATAATACCCTCCTTAAGCAGCCGCTGGACTTCGGACCTGATGAAGGTCTTGTCCTGGGTGCTGTACCATCTGCTCCTAGTGGCAATGGGCAGTTAGATTAGCAAAAAGGGAGGGTGGATCGACCTTGCGGGTCGCGAGGCCGCAAACGGTAAGGGGGGTAAGGGCACACCGAATTTGAGGGTGAGGGTCTGGAGGTTGCACTGGAAGTCCAGGCCCAACAGGAGTGCAGCGCAGAGATTAGGAAGGACATATAGGCGGAAGTTACTAAATTCTACGCCCTGGACCGTGAGGGTGACTGTACAAAAGCCTCGGATCGGGACGGAGTGGGATCCGGATGCTAGGGAGATCCATTGATTGGCAGGGTGAACCGCGAGGGAGCAGCGCCTTAACGTATTTGGGTGAACGAAGCTTTCGGTGCTCCCGGAGTCCAGCAGGCACGAGGTCGCGTGGCCGTTGATTTTAACCGTCGTCAACGCGGTGGCCAGGTTGTGCAGGCGAGATTGGTCCAGCATCATCGAAGCGAGCTGTGGGTAGCCATAGAATGCTTCGGGTGGCGAGCGTGTGCGGTTCCGATGTCGGGATGTCCGGAGATCCTGTGGGGGACAAGATGGCGGCGCCCATGGTGCGCACTTTGCGGGGTCGGGACAAGATGGCCCCGCACATGGGGCGCATGTGGCCGAAGGGGGACAAGATGGAGGCGCCCATTGGTCGCACATGGACCCGGGAGGAGAAGATGGCGGCTCCCATTGTGCGTCTGGCGTGGGGGAGGGGGTGATAGCAGGCGCGATCGCAGCGACTGCGCGGGCCTGGCACTCAGCCACGAAGTGGCCCTTTTTACTGCAGGCTTTACAAATTGCAGTGCGGACTGGGCAGTGTTGGCGGGGATGCTTCTGCTGACCGCAGACATAGCAGCGGGGACCCCTGGGGTGCGCGGATCGGCGTGTGGCGCAGGCGTATTGGGAAGGCAGGGCCCCGGCTGAGGAGGTCGTCGCTGGGGTCCAGGAGGGGTAGGAAGGAGTAGAAGGGCGGACAGCGCGGCGGGAGGGATACGATTGTACGTTTCAGAATGCGAGAGCGCCAAGGTTTTCGTCTCCGCCAGTTCAAGAGTGGCCCCTTCCAGTAATTGTTCCCGGATGCGGTCCGACGCCCCATCACGAAGGCATCACGCATGAGGAGATTCGCGTGTTCGGCGGCCATAACGGCCTGACAGTCACAGTCCCGGATGAGTGGAATTAGGGCCCGCCAGAAGTCTTCGATGGACTCACCAGGTAGTTGCGAGTGGGTGGCGAGTACATGCCTGGCGAAGAGCGTGTTCGCCTTCTGCGTGTAGTGTTCCTTGAATTTTGTGTAATTCGTGGCATCTTGGATCAACGGGAACACGCAGGAGCTCAGTCTGGAGTACAGGACGTTTATCTTCTGAGCCTCCGTTGGCTCGGACCCGCAGCCTTGATGTAGGCCTCAAAACATGCTAGCCAGTGAATAAAGTCTTTTCTGGCGTCGGGCGAGTGCGGATCCAGCTGTAGGCGATCGGGCTTAATTCTGATATCTATTCTGTGGAAAATCTGACTGTAATAAATTGATACACGATCAATTGCACAAAGACTAAAGTTGGGTACAATTGTGGCTTTATTACAGTCTGATGCATGGCCTCCTGCTGCAGCTGGCAAAATGGCAGGGCACTGGAGGTCATGCATATTTATACAGTCCTCCGTGGGCGGAGCCAGCCGGCAGGAGCTACCGGCGAATCTGTAGTGCAGGTAATCTCCTATTACAGTGGTTCACCACAAGATGGAGTGCGATGCATCAGACGTAGCTCTGGCCGTCACCCTCAACCAGGCGGGCAGGCCCTTGGCCTTCTTTTCCCGCACCCTCCATGCCTCTGAAATTCGGCACTCCTCTGGTGAAAAGGAGGCCCAAGCCATTGTGGAAGCTATGCGGCATTGGAGGCATTACCTGGCCGGAAGGAGATTCACTCTCCTCACTGACCAACGGTCGGTTGCCTTCATGTTTAATAATACACAGCGGGGCAAGATCAAAAATGACAAGATCTTGAGGTGGAGGATCGAGCTCTCCACCTATAACTGTGAGATCTTGTATCACCTGGGGAAACTCAATGAGCCCCCGGATGCCCTGTGAGAAACACCGCTCACTTGATAATAATTTACACTTAGCCAAATTCTGAAGAAGTATTTTATTCAGTCGATCTTGCAAGAACGGGTGCCGCCTGTCAACATTAGCAGGCACACCGAGCGGACACAGCGTTAGTCCATATATACAATCTCTAAACACACCCCGCCCTCTGCCTTCCTGGCAGTTTCCTTATCAGTTATTCCTTATTTGGAACTTGTTATGTTTTAGAATGAGGAACCTATCCCCACCTGCATCTTGTTATTGCAAGTTCTGTTCATCCCGAAGGTCAGTCACGTACACAGTTACAAAACTCTGGCACTGCAGTTTACACAAAACTCCACTTGACATCCTATTGCCCATCAAGCACTATTATTTGTGAGCCAGGGTTATTCATAAAATGCTAATTTCTCATAGACCGACTCCGGGCTCTCCACTATGACCTCTGCCACCCAGGGGTCATCCGGTCGCTCTAAGAACGCTGAGGGGGTTTCCGTCCCTTCCTGTCTACTTTCGAAGGCTTTATTTAGATTATGTACCTTGGGCACCGCTTCCCTTATGCCTTCAATGATAATATTTCTCAGATCTTTCATTTGATCTCTATGGCCCCGTGACTGATGGTCCCAGTGTGAATCTTGATTGGGGTATTTTTCTTCTGCTGTTGGTTCGTTTGCCCCTGGCGGGTGTTTATTCTCCCACAGTCGCATGCCTGCTCTTCTAATCATACCCCTTTCTCCCCCCGTGAATAGGATACTCATAATGGACATTAATTTGTTCCTTGTGTATATATTAGGACCTAAGAACTGATCGAATTGTTCTGCCAGTCCTAAGGGGTCTTCCATTAACGTCTTCATCTCATTTTTGAATGCTCTGACTTCTCCTGAATTTAAAGGAGAATTTACAAATCCTACATCCCTCTCCCCAATAGGGACTTCCCGAAGGGGGTTCATTTTTGTTATTTCTCTTTCCTCTCCCTGCCCTTTCCTGGGTCTTAATTGCCTTTTGTTCTCTCCTTCTCCTTCAGGGACTTTCTCTAAATTGTCTTTATCCACTTGTTGGTCATTTGACAAGTCATCGTCGTTTGACTTGTAATTATAAGGGGGTGGCAAATTATCTAGGATGTCCCATTGTTTAAGAGGGGCGGTGGGAACGTTTTCACCCTGTGGGATTAATGGATATATTCTGGTGGCGTTCCTGCTGGGAAGCCAACAACTCGTGTAACTTACTTCTTTATCGGAACAGGGTCTTTTATCATTGACATATATATCCAAAATTTGGCACACCCAATCTTCGTCTGAACCGTATTTCGGCCAAAAGACTGAGGGTTTACGGATTGCTTCTTTTATCCATATGAAACAACAACATTTTATCATTGTTTTCCTGTCCTTATTTTTTTTTTTGTACAACTCTCAAAATCCCAATTAACTAACATCCGACCCAATGGACTTTCTGGTGGGATATTCTTAGGGATTTTTTTTTTTTTTTAAATCGGGGCCGCCTCCTTGTTCCGAGTTTTTACTTCCCATTGTAATGTAATCAACTTTCACTTATTTCAAAGTAAAGTGTCTAGTTATGACTGGTCCGTCAAACAATCACAATTTTGAAAGTACTTATATCATCAATCCACCCATAAACTTATACGGATGTCTAGATATTAACTCAAGAGTCCTTATACCATCAAGCCGCCCATAAACTTATATGGATGTCTAGATACGAACTCAAGTCAACAAGGTAATACTTAAAAGTCGTTTTTCTTACCTTGCTCCGTGCACAGAGTTGCCTGACTTTCACGGCGTGCCTGCCACTATATTTCATTATTTACTTCTTCAGAATGACTACCACAGGAACGTGTTCAGTTGACCGTGGATGACTACTCAAGATGAAGTACGAGACCGTTTAAATAACGGGACGCGTCTTCTCGGTTCCTCTTGAGCCGCCCCCCTCGATCAATGAAGGCTATCCCGGACGAGCCCCCAATTGTGAGAAACACCGCTCACTTGATAATAATTTACACTTAGCCAAATTCTGAAGAAGTATTTTATTCAGTCGATCTTGCAAGAACGGGTGCCGCCTGTCAACATTAGCAGGCACACCGAGCGGACACAGTATTAGTCCATATATACAATCTCTAAACACACCCCGCCCTCTGCCTTGCTGCCAGTTTCCTTATCAGTTATTCCTTATTTGGAACTTATTATGTTTTAGAATGAGGAACCTATCCCCACCTGCATCTTGTTATTGCAAGTTCTGTTCATCCCGAAGATCAGTCACGTACACAGTTACAAAACTCTGGCACTGCAGTTTACACAAAACTCCACTTGACATCCTATTTCCCATCAAGCACTATTATTTGTGAGCCAGAGTTATTCATGTGAAAACAACATAAAATGCTAATTTCTCATAGACCGACTCCGGGCTCTCCACTATGACCTCTGCCACCCAGGGGTCATCCGGTTCTTCCATTTCGTCAAGGCCCCGCAACCTGCCCTACTCCATTGAGGAGGTCAGGACCGTCACCAGAGACTGCCAAGTCTGCGCAGAGTACAAGCCGCACTTCTACCGGCCAGATCGAGCACACCTGGTGAAGGCCTCCCGCCCCTTTGAGCGCCTCAGCATGGATTTCAAAGGGCCCCTCCCCTCCACCGACCGCAACACGTACTTTCTGAATGTGATTGATGAGTACTCCCGGTTCCCTTTCGCCATCCCATGCCCCGATATGACTTCTGCCACGGTAATTAAAGCCCTCCACAGAATCTTCACTCTGTTCGGTTTCCCCACCTACATCCACAGCGATCAGGGATCCTCTTTCATGAGTGATGAGCTGCGTCAGCTCCTGCTCAGCAAGGGCATTGCCTCGAGCAGGACGACCAGCTACAACCCCGGGGAAACGGGCAGGTGGAGAGAGAGTACTGGACGGTCTGGAAGGCCATCCTGCTGGCCCTGCGGGCGGCGTTGAAGATGGCGGCCCCCATGAGTCGCACGTGTCGGGTAGGGTTAAAGATGGTGGCCCCCACGGATAGCACGGGGCTGATGACACGTCCGAAGGGGGCGGTACTAGCAGGCATGCAGCCATGCTGCGGGGTCTGCGGGCCTGTGAGTCTGTGAGCTGGGCCTGCGATTTAGGAGCTTTGGACCTGGCCAGGCAGACTTTGGCAAAGTGTCCTTTCTTGCCGCAGTCGCTACAGGTCGCGTTCTGAGCCGGGCAGCGCTGCCTGAGGTGCTGGTTCTGGCCGCAGAAATAACAGGTCAGCGCCTGTTGGGTTGGGCGGGCAGCCGCGCGGCACAGGGTGTCCACGAGGGAATCACGTGGTCGGAGGGGAACGCATTGAGGCTCTGGAAAGCTACTTCTAAGGAGGTGGATAGTTTTACCGTCTCTTCTAGGTCGAGGGCGCCCTTTTCGAGCAGGCGCTGTCTGACATAGTTGGACTGGACTCCAGCCACATAGGTGTCCCAGATGGCGAGTTCCATATGCTGCGAGGCCGTGACGTCCTTGTAATTGCAGTTTCGAACGAGTACCCTCAGGTCGTGTAGGTATTCCTCCAGCGATTCCCCGGGGCATTGACGACGAGTGGTGAGGAGATGCCGCGCGAACACTTCGTTCACTGGCCTCACGTAGTGTCTTTTCAGGATCGCGACCGTGTACGTAGATGCTTCCTCAATAAATACAGGAGATTCGGTGGCTCACCCGGGCGTGGAGGAGACTCAGTTTCTGTGCCTCTGTGACTGCGGGCGAGGTAGGCCTCAAAACAGCAGAGCCAGTGCGAAAAGATTCCTTTGGCTACAGCTGCCTATGGGTCGAGTTCCAATTGATCAGGTTTGAGGGCGGCTTCCATAGCGATATCTTAGCTGATTAAATTGATGCGACCATCAATTCACACGAGACGAAGAGTTGAAGTGAACAGTGGTTTTAATCAGCTAGATCTGTGCCTGCCTGCGACTGGTCTGTACTGAGTGCCGCCTACAGGCTGCAGATCTATATACCTCCCCCGAGGGGGCGGAGCCATAGGCGGAGCCCACAAGGGCATCAACATAATACAATACAATGTAATGCAATACAATGGTGAATGGTAGCAGTAATACGTTCACCACAGTCGTTTGGCCCCAACTATTTACAATATATATTAATTACTTGGATGTAATGATAGAAGGTACTACAGCCAAATTCGCAGATGACACTAAAATAGATGGGACAGTAAATTGCAAAGAGGAAATACGAAATTTAAAATGGATATAGGTAGGGTAGGTCAGTGGGCCAAAATCTGGCAGATAGAGTGTAACGTGAATAGGTGTGAGGAAAGGCAACTTATTATCTACATGGAAAGAAACTTCAGAGTACTTCGGTGCAGAGGGATCCGAGTGACCTCGTACAAAAATCACAGAAAACTAGTAAGCAAGTATAGCAGCTACTAAGGAAGGAAAATGGAATTTTGGCCTTCATAGCTGAAGGAATAAGGGTCCCAGGTTCGATTCCGGCTTGGGTCACTGTCTGTGCGGAGCCTGCACATTCTCCCTGTGTGTGCGTGGGTTTCCTCCTCATGCTTCGGTTTCCTCCCACAGTCCAAAGATGTGCAGGTTAGGTGGATTGGCCATGATAAATTGCCCTTAGTGTCCAAAATTGCCCTTAGTGTTGGGTGGGGTTACTGGGTTATGGGGATAGGGTGGAGGTGTTGACCTTGGGCAGGGTGCTCTTTCCAAGAGCCGGTGCAGACTCGATGGGTCGAATGGCCTCCTTCTGCACTGTAAATTCTATGATAATCTATGATAGCATAAAAGTAGGGAAGTGTTGCTGCAGCTGTATACGGCATTGGTGAGACCGCACCTGGAGTACTGTGTACAGTTTTGGTCCTCTTATTTGAGGAACAATGTAACGGCATTTGAGGCAGTTCAGAGGAGGTTCACACAATTGATTTCAGAGATGAGGGGTCTGTCTTTTGAAGAGAGATTGAGCAGTTTAGGCCTATATTCTCGAGAGTTTAAAACAATGTGGGGAGATCAAATTGAGGTATACAAGATGATAAAAGGTATTAACAAAGTAGACGTAGAGCAGATGTTACCTCTTGTGGGGAAATCTAGAATGAGAGGCCATAGGTTTAGGATAAAGCAGTGTTTTTCAAACTTTTTTTCCGGGGACCCATTTTTACCAACCAGCCAACCTTCGGGACCAACGCCTGCCAACATTCGGGACACACGCCGGCCGGCCTTCGCGACTCACGCGGGCCAACCTTCGTGACCCAACATTAATCCCCAACCAACATGACTGAAAGAGATGATTTGGTCATTATTTGTGGGGGCCTGTGTGCACATATTGACTGCTGCGTTTCCTACCTTACAGCAATGACTACACTTCAAAAGTACTTCCTCAGTTGTAAAGCACTTTGGGAACATCCTGAGGTCATGCAAGGTGCTACATAAATGCAAATTGAAACAGTCCCAGGATGAGCTCGCAGTGCCGGGAAAGACCACTCTATCTATCAGGACTCTGTTGAAATTCGGGGCCTCAGCGGGGGATGCCCTGCTGAGGCCGCACTTAATCCCGTTTCCTGCACTGAGGAGCTCCACTCGCCGGAACTCCTCAGTGCACGAAGACATCGGGGAGGGAAGTGGGGGGGGGCTGGTGGTGAGGGGGAGAGTTGGCATGACCCCGCTTTGCAGTCAGCGGGAGCCGGGGCTGTACCTCATCAATGACCGAGGCAGGAAGAGACCCTTCATTGGCCGCTCAAGCAGCTCAATTGAGCTCTTGCAAGGTAGCTTGGTAGCGGGAAAATTTGCATCCTTCCCACCTCCCTATATCACTATATGGGCCACCTTGCCTCCCAGTCCATCTCCAGCTGCCTGATAAAATCCAGCGAAATGAGTTTGCATCCCACAATCAATTAAAATTTCTTGTCTTGTCAGTTCAATAAGCTTACAGGAAAAACCTACCCAACAAGCAGTTACAAGGCATAAACACCCACAATGCATATCAAAGTGTTTCGTTATTAGAATACATGTTAGGAACGTGGTTCTGTGCATGCGCACCGATGAGCGGGCACGCATGCGCAGTGCGCTCGCATTTTGTTTCTGGTTGCGGCCTTCATTTTGAAGGGCGCTCGCAGCCGGCATTGTTAAAAGCCGGCTGCTGCGCGTGAATTTGCACAATCGGGAGCGCCGTGTAGGATGGCTCCGTGACGCTCCCGACATCTGCCCGCGACCCACCTGCGGGTCTCGACCCCGACTTTGAAAATGGCTGGAATAAGGGATAGCAGATTTCAAAGAGAAATAAGGAGAAATTATTTCTCTCGAAGGGTCGTTATCTGTGGAATTCACTACTCCAGAATGCAGTGGATGCTGGGACAGTGAGTAAATTTAAGGAGGAGATGGACAGGTTTTTAATTAGTAATGGTTGTAGGGTTATGGAGAACGGGCAGGAAAGTGGAGTTTGAGGCTGAGAGGAGATCAGCCATGATAGTATTGAATGGTGGAACGGTCTCGCGGGGCTGAATTGCCTACTCCTGCTCCTAGTTCTTATATGGGTGGATTGGATTTATCCTGCTTTTTGTGCACAGGACATACCTGGAACAGCTTGTGTGTGGCTAGTTCTGGAATTTTCAATATTATTGCCAGATTGTTGTCAGGTCCTATAGCCTGTACTGGGTTCCCCCCTGAGATTTGGTCTGATCCATTGGTTGTGGGATCACTTACATTTGTCTATCATCTACTGCTTCCACTGTTTGGTATGAAATAGTCTTGTATTGTAGCTTCACCAGGCTGACACTTCATATTTCGGAACGCTTGGTGCATAGAATCATAGAATTAACAGTGCAGAAGGAGGTCATTTGGCCCATCGAGTCTGCACCGGCCCTTGGAACGACCCAAGCCCAGACCTCCACCTCACTCCTGTAACCCTACCTAACCTGTTTTTGACACGAAGGGCAATTTAGCATGGCCAATCCACCTAATCTGCACATCTTTGGACTGTGGGAGGAAACCGGAGCACCCGGAGGAAACCCACGCAGACACGGGGAGAACGTGCATACTCCACACAGACAGTGACCCAAGCGGGAATCGAACCTGGGGATATGGAATCAGCTGAGGAGGCATTTTAGGATGGAACTTTTAGGATGGAAGGGATGTCGGTGCTAACGCCGCTGTGCAGGAATCGTGGGTTTGAGCCGGTGGGGATGGATAGTGTATACAGGAGGTGGAGGGAAGTTGGGCTAGTCAAGTTGAGGGATTTGTATTTGGAGGAATAGTTTGCCAGTCTGGAAGAGCTAAGGGAAATGATAGAGCTGCCGAGGGGGAGTGAGTTCAGGTATCTGCAGGTTCGGGACTTTGCGCGAAAGGTCTGGAGGGAGTTCCCTCAGTTGCCGGGATACACCCTGCTGGAGCAACTGCTGCTTCTGGATGTGGAAGGGGAGGGAAGAATTGGGGATATATACAAGTGGCTGGGGGAGCAAGTGAAGATCAAGGAGAAATGGGAAGCATAGTTTGGAGGGGAGATCGATTGGGGAGTATGGAGTGAGACACTGCGAAGGGTAAACGGGACCTCCTCTTGTGCAAGGATGAGCCTGATACAGTTTAAGGTGGTGCACAGGGTGCATATGACTCGGGTGAGAATGAGTGGGTTCTTTCAGGGGGTAGCAGATGAGTGTGAGAGGTGTGGGCGGGCGCCAGCGAATCACACGCACAGGTTTTGGGGTTGCGAAAAATTGGGAAGATTCTGGGTGGGAGTGTTCGCAGTCTTAGCCAGGATAGTGGAGGAGGAGGTGGACCCGGACCCTTTGGTGGCGATATTTGGGATTTCAGAGAAGCCGGAGCTCATGGAGAGGAGGAAGGCTGATGTCTTGGCCTTCGCCTCTCTGATTGCACGATGGCGAATTTTGCTGGAGTGGCGGTCGGCATTGCCACCGGGGGTAGAAGCATGGTTGGGTGACCTGTACGACTTCCTGCGGTTAGAGAAGATAAAGTATGAGTTAAGGGGCTCAGCAGGGGATGTTTGTGACTGTGTTTGAGGAGCTGTTTGTCGCAGGGGGGTGGGGAGTGGGGGGAGGGTGAAAAAGGGGGGAAATCTGTACAGACTGTATAGTTGTGTGGTGAATGTATTCACCTAATGCATGTATGATACTGTAACCTCTGACCTCTGATCTGGAAGTGGTGATACGAGCTGCTTCCAGGTACTGTACAGGAACCCCGGTGGCTCCGCCTCTGGCTCCGCCCTCACCGGGGCCATATATAGACCAGCCGCCTGTGGGCGGCATTCACCTGTACAACCGACGCTGGCTAGGCAAGTTCATGTTTAATAAAGCCTAATGTTCACTCGCTCTCTCTGCCTCTCAGTGAATTGAAGGTATATCAATTTATTAATCATAGACAGCACTATGGAAGCCGCTCTAAAGCCAGACAGGCTCGAACTCGACGCCCGCGCGTCCGAAGCCAAGGAGATATTCGAACATTGGCTTCGATGCTTCAAGGCCTACCTCGACTCCTCCACAACGCCTCCCACGGAGACCCTCAAGCTGCGACTCCTCCACACTTGGGTGAGCCATCGAATGTCAGTAATGATCGAGAAAGCGGCCACGTACGAGGCGGCGGTCGCAACCCTCAAGGCACACTTTGTGAAGCCCGTAAATGAGGTGTACGCCAGACATCTCCTCTCTACTCATGAGGAACTGCAGCTATCGAGATGTGACGGTGGAGGAACACATGAACTCACAGATCTGGGACACCTACGTGGCGGGGGTCCGCTCGAACTACATCAGGCAGCGCCTGCTGGAAAACGGGACCTCAGACCTGCAGGACACGGTAAAGCTAGCTACCTCGCTAGAGGTGGCCTACCAGAACCTCAGTGCGTTCCCCGCACGCCTGGCGAACCCCCTCGTGGACACCCTCGTCGCGGCCCCCGTCGGGCCCGACTACGTCGCAGGCCTGCACCGTGCGTCTGCCAGCCCAGCCAGGGGAACCGCAATGCTACTTTTGCGGCCAGGGCCAACACCCCCAGCAGTGTTGCCCAGCCCGCACAGCGAAGTGCAGCGACTGTGGGAAAAAAGGGCGCTTCGCTCGAGTCTGTCTGGGCCGACCTAAGGCTCAGAAATCGAAAACGCACGAGGCCCGACCCATGGACTCGCAGCCCCACAGACCCCACAATGTGGCTGCGTGCCTGCCCGGAACGCCCCCGTCAGATGCGTCATCAGCCTCATGCGACTCTTGGGGGCCGCCGTCTTAGCCGCCGGCCCCAACACCAACCGACACGTGCGACTCATCTTGGACACCGACTCCGGCACCGACCAACACGTGCGACTCATGGGGGCCGCCATCTTGTGATTCCACCGACCACATAGGCTACCCGCAGCTGGGCGCAGTAACTCTCGGCCAGTCGCAGCCGAAACAGCTGAAGAACTCCATGATGGTCGTCCGGGTCAACGGGCATGAGACCCCCTATCCTTTCGACTCCGGGAGCACGGAGAACTTTGTCCACCCTGACACGGTAAGGCGCTGCTCCCTCCACACCTACCCAGCCTCCCAAACAATCTCCCTTGCCTCTGGGTCCCATTTGATTCAGATCCAGGGGTACTGTATCACCAATCTCGTTATGCAGGGCTCAGAGTACGCTCGATTTAAAAAAATATATATATATTTATTCAAATTTTTCAACAAATTTTCAACAAACACCGCCTCCCCCCCCAACAAGAAGAAAGAAACAAGAACACAACAATCACAAATTATACATTGGATTTCCCCCATACACAATAACCCCCATATAACATTTAAAAACACAAATAGGGAAAAAAAAACACCCTCACCCAAACGCCACCCCAAAAGAACCCCCCCACCCTTGGGCTGCTGCTGCTGACCTCCTCCTAACGCTCCGCGAGATAGTCTAGGAACGGTTGCCACCGCCGGAGGAACCCTTGCACAGACCCTCTCAAGGCAAACTTTATCCTCCCCAGCTTGATGAACTCTGCCACGTCATTGATCCAGGCTTCCACACTAGGGGGTTTCGCATCTTTCCATAGTAGCAAAATCCTCCGTCGGGCTACCAGGGACGCAAAGGCCAGAATACCGGCCTCTTTCGCCTCCTGCACTCCCGGCTCGTCCAATACCCCAAATAATGCCAATCCCCAGCTCGGCGTGACCCGGGATTTCACCACCTTGGACATAGTCCTCGCAAAACCGCTCCAAAACCCATCCAGCGCCAGGCACGACCAGAACATATGGACGTCATTTGCCGGGCTCCCCGAGCACCTCCCACATCTGTCCTCCACCCCAAAGAACCTACTCAACCTCGCCCCTGTCATATGTGCTCTGTGAGTACCTTTGAACAGTATTAGGCTGAGCCTGGCGCAAGAGGAGGAAGAATAATTTTTTTCTCCCCCCCCCACCAGTCTCTCTCTCCCCCCCCCCCAGTCTCGCTCTCTCTCCCCCCCAGTCTTTCTCTCTCCCCCCCCAGTCTTTCTCTCTCCCCCCCCAGTCTCTCTCTCTCCCCCCCACAGTCTCTCTCTTCCCCCAGTCTCTCTCTTCCCCCACAGTCTCTCTCTCTCTCCCCACCCCCAGTCTCTCTCCCTCCCCCCCCCCAGTCTATCTCCCCCCCCCCCCCCCAGTCTCTCTCTCCCTCCCCCCAAGAGGAGGAAGAATTAACCCTACTCAGGGCATCAGCCCACAGACCCTCATCTATCTCCTCTCCAAGCTCCTCCTACCACTTGCCCTTTAACTCCTCTACCAAGGCCTCCTCCTCTTCCTTCAGCTCCTGGTAAATCGCCGAAACCTTGCCTTCTCCAACCCATACACCCGAAGTCGCCCTGTCCTGAATCCCACGTGCCGGAAGCAGCGGAATTCGCTCACCTGCCGCGTCACCTGCCGCCCTCACTTGCATGTACCTGAAAGCGTTTCCCGGGGGTAGCCCAAACTTCTCCTCCAATGCCCCTAGGCTTGCAAACGTCCCATCAATGAACAGGTCCCCCATTCTTCTAATCCCTGTGTGGTGGTATGTATTAGGGGTAGTATGGTACCTGTGAAGCCGAGAGGCTATTGGCTGACAGGTCCCGGGTCCTGGATGGATCTGCCGCCTGCTGGCTCCACCCTGAAGGCGGAGCACAAGAGCTTGAGTTCTCCCAGCAGCCGCATTCTGTAACTGAGCTGCTGGGGAACAAGTCTTGCTTAATAAAGCCTTGATTGATTTCACCTCTTCTCGACTTGAGTGAGTAATTGTTGCGCTACAATTTATTAAGCAAGCTTAAAAGACTATGGAGCGCCGGATCGCCCCGGAGTGTCTGCGAATCAGCCCCCATGCAGCAAACTCGGCGGCCGTGTTTAAACACTGGCTAGCATGCTTCGAAGGTTACCTTCGAACGGCCCCCGGCCGGACCACGGAAGATCAGAAAATGCAGGTCCTGCATTCCAGGGTGAGCCCTGAGATCTACACGCTCATCGAAGACGCGGAGGATTTCCCGACGGCGCTCGCCATGCTGAAAGCTGTCTACATTCGGCTCATAAACCAGGTCTATGCACGCCACCAACTCGCGACAAGACGGCAAATCCCCGGAGAACCGCTCAACGAGTTCCACAGCGCGCTTTTGATTCTGGGAAGGAACTGCAACTGCCCGTCGGTGAGCGCAAACGAGCACACGGAGCTCCTAATCAGGAATGGTTTTGTGGCAGGTATGACTTCTTCTCAAATTCGCCAAAGACTGTTAGAAAGAGACTCATTAGGACTCACAGAGGCATGGGCCCTTGCGGCCTCCCTCGACGTGGCCTCACAAAATGCCCGCGCCTACGGCCCTGACTGCGCGGCAGCCCCTTGGGCTCCGTGGACCCCCATTGCGACCGACTCCCCGGCACCCCCCACCCCCCCGCAAGCCTGCGTGGCTAGAGCACCAGACCATCCCGGTGGGCCCCGCTGCTATTTTTGCGGGCAGGCGAAACACCCCCGGCAGCGCTGCCCGGCCCGCTCAGCTATTTGTAAAAGCTGCGGCAAAAAGGGGCATTACGCAGCGGTGTGCCAGTCCCGGGGGGGTCGCCGCAATCTCCGGGGGAGAACGGGGACAGCAGACTCAACCCCCCCAGCGCTCCATGTGCGGCCCGCGGGTCCCGCCATTTTGGGACCCGGACACCACGCGGGGAGGATGGGCGCCGCTATCTTGTGAGCCCCGGGGGGTCGGAAGAAAGCGCCACGATGCAACAACCAAGACTGGCTTCGGTGACCCTGGACCAATCGCGGCCCCGGACGCTCCAAACGGCAACGACAATGGTGCTGGTCAAGGGGTACGAGACGCCATGCCTAATCGACTCTGGGAGCACGGAAAGTTTTATCCACCCGGATATGGTAAGACGCTGTTTTCTCTCTATTCGTCCGAGCACCCAAAAGATTTTCCTGGCAGCGGGATCCCATTCCGTAGAGATCAAAGGGTTCTGCATCGCGAACCTAATGGTGCAAGGGAGGGAGTTTAAGAATTATAGGCTTTATGTCCTTCTGCAACTCTGCGCTCCCACTCTCTTGGGGTTAGATTTCCAGTGTAATCTCCAGAGCCTAACGTTCCAATTCGGCGGCCCAATACCCCCACTCACTATCTGCAGCCTCGCGACCCTCAAGGTCGAACCGCCTTCCTTGTTTGTGAACCTCACACCGGATTGCAAACCCGTCGCCACTAGGAGCAGACGGTACAGCGCCCAGGATCGGACGTTTATCCGGTCTGAAGTCCAGCGGCTGCTGAAGGAAGGCATAATCCAGGCCAGCAATAGTCCCTGGAGAGCCCAGGTGGCAGTTGTGAAGACCGGGGAGAAGCAAAGGATGGTCGTAGACTATAGTCAGACCATCAACAGGTACACGCAGCTCGATGCGTACCCTCTCCCCCGCATATCCGACCTGGTCAATCGGATTGCACAGTACAAGGTCTTTTCCGCCGTGGACCTCAAGTCCGCATACCACCAGCTCCCCATCCGCCCGACTGACCGCAAGTACACGGCCTTCGAGGCAGACGGGCGGCTCTACCACTTCTTAAGGGTCCCATTCGGTGTCACGAACGGGGTCTCGGTCTTCCAACAGGAGATGGACTGAATGGTTGATCAGCACGGTTTGCGGGCCACGTTCCCATACCTCCACAATGTAACCATCTGCGGCCACGATCAGCAGGACCATGACGCCAACCTCCAAAAATTCCTCCAGACCGCTAACGCCCTGAACCTCACCTATAATGAGGAAAAATGCATTTTTAGCATCAACCGTCTGGCCATCCTGGGATACGTAGTGCGCAATGGAGTGATAGGCCCCGACCCCGAACGCATGCGCCCCCTTATGGAATTTCCCCTTCCCCACTGCTCCAAAGCCCTGAAACGCTGTCTGGGCTTCTTTTCGTATTACGCCCAGTGGGTTCCCCAGTATGCAGACAAGGCCCGCCTGTTAATACAGTCCACTACCTTCCCCCTGTCGACAGAGGCCCGCCAGACCTTCAGCCGCATCAAAGCGGATATCGCAAAGGCCACGATGCACGCAATCGACGAGTCCCTCCCCTTCCAGGTCGAGAGCGACGCATCCGATGTAGCTCTGGCGGCCACTCAAAACCAAGCGGGCAGACCCGTGGCCTTTTTCTCCCGGACCCTCCACGCCTCAGAAATCCACCACTCCTCAGTGGAAAAGGAAGCCCAAGCAATAGTGGAAGCTGTGCGACATTGGAGGCATTACCTGGCCGGCAGGAGATTCACTCTCCTCACTAACCAACGGTCGGTAGCCTTTATGTTCGATAATGCACAGCGGGGCAAAATCAAGAATGACAAGATCTTGCGGTGGAGGATTGAGCTCGCCACCTTTAACTATGAGATCTTGTATCGTCCCAGAAAGCTGAACGAGCCGTCCGATGCCCTGTCCCGCGGTACATGTGCCAACGCACAAGTAGACCGCCTCCAAGCCCTCCACGAGGACTTCTGCCACCCGGGGGTCACTCGATTCTACCATTTCGTGAAGTCCCGCAACCTCCCTTACTCAGTTGAGGAGGTCCGTACAGCCACCAGGAACTGCCAAATCTGCGCAGAGTGCAAACCGCACTTTTTCAGGCCAGATAGAGCGCATCTGATAAAGGCTTCCCGTCCCTTTGAACGCCTCAGTTTGGATTTCAAAGGCCCCCTCCCCTCCACTGACCGCAACGCATACTTCCTGAACGTGGTGGACAAGTACTCCCGTTTCCCCTTCGCCATCCCCTGCCCCGACATGACCGCGGCCACAGTCATTAAAGCCCTTGGCACCATCTTTACACTGTTCGGTTTCCCCGCGTACATCCATAGCGACAAGGGGTCCTCCTTCATGAGTGACGAGCTGCGTCAATTCCTGCTCAGCAAGGGCATCGCCTTGAGCAGGACGACCAGCTACAACCCCCGGGGGAATGGTCAGGTAGAGAGGGAGAACGGTACGGTCTGGAAGACCGTCCTACTGGCCATGAGGTCCAGAAATCTCCTAGTTTCCCGGTGGCAGGAAGTCCTCCCGGATGCCCTCCACTCCATCCGGTCGCTGCTGTGTATCACCACTAACCAAACGCCTCACGAGTGCCTCCTTGTCTTCCCTAGGACGTCCTCCTCCGGAACGTCGCTGCCGACCTGTCTGGCAGCCCCAGGACCCATCTTGCTCCGAAAACATGTGCGGGCACACGAATCAGACCCGTTGGTCGAGAGGGTTCACCTTCTCCACGCAAACCCTCAGTACGCCTACATGGCGTACCCCGACGGCCGACAGGACATGGTCTCCCTTGGGGACCTGGCGCCTGCCGGAAACACACACACAATCCCAACACCGATCACCCCCTCCCTCCCACCGGCGCACCCCACGACCGCTCCCTTCCCGGGTGGATCGGCCCTCCTCCTGTGCCCGCACAGGAGTAAAGAAACAGGGACGAACAGCGCAACGCTCCCAGAGACGACAGTGCCCAAGCCAGCATCTGCACCACCACCGGGGCTGAGGCGATCGACAAGGACGACCAGGGCCCCGCTCGACTCGTGGAATCCGCGTGCCACAACAAGAAAAGGAAAACAAACATGTAAATAATTCTGACAACCTGTACATAGTTAACTGTTGGGCTAAATGCATAGCCACTGTACGAAATCAGTTCCAGGACCAGCCTTGTAAACCCCTACCACCATGCGAACCACCACCCCGCTGCGTTCTTTTTTAACAAGGGGTGAATGTGGTGGTATGTATTAGGGGTAGTATGGTACCTGTGAAGCCGAGAGGCTATTGGCTGACAGGTCCCGGGTCCTGGTTGGATCTGCTGCCTGCTGGCTCCGCCCTGAAGGCGGAGTATAAGAGCTCGAGTTCTCCCAGCAGCCGCATTCTGTAACTGAGCTGCTGGGGAACAAGTCTTGCTTAATAAAGCCTCGATTGATTTAATCTCTTCTCGACTTGAGTGAGTAATTGTTGCGCTACACCCTGCCCGATGCCAGTTCCGAAACCCCCCATCCATCCTTCCCGGGATGAACCAATGCTTCTCCCGAATCGGGGACCAAACCGAGGCTCCCACCTCGCCCCTGTGTCGCCTCCACTGCCCCCAGATCTTCAGTGTCACCGCCACCACCGGACTCGTGGTGTACCTTGTCGGCGAGAGCGACAGTGGTGCCGTCACCAGCGCCCTCAGGCTCGTGCCCACACAGGACGCCATCCCTCTTCCACGCTGCCCCCTCTCACTCCATTACCCACTTACGGATCATCACCACATTGGCAATAATAGCCACACAGATTCGATAGCGCCACCACCCCCCTGTCCCTGCTGCGCTCCAGAAACACTCTCTTCACCCTCGGGGTCTTATTCACCCACACAAATCCCATGATGCTCCTGCTTACCCGTTTGAAAAAGGCCTTGGGGATCAAAATGGGAAGGCACTGGAACACAAAGAGAAACCTCGGGAGGACCGTCATTTTGACCGACTGCACCCTACCCACTAGTGAGAGTGGCAGCATATCCCATCTTTTAAAATCCTCCTCCATCTGCTCCACCAACCGTGTCAAATTGAGCTTGTGCAGGGCCCCCCAACTCCTAGCTACTTGGATCCCTAGGTACCGAAAGCTCCTTTCCGCCCTCTTCAGCGGTAGCTCGTCTATCCCTCTTCCCAGGTCCCCTGAATGCACCACAAAGAGCTCACTCTTCCCTACGTTGAGTTTATACCCCGAAAAGTCCCCAAACTCCCTAAGGATCCGCATGACCTCCGCCATCCCCTCCACTGGATCCGCCTCATACAACAACAGGTCATCGGCATACAACGACACTCGGTGTTCCTCTCCCCCCCGGACTAATCCCCTCCATTTCCTGGACTCCCTCAGTGCCATGGCCAGCGGCTCAATTGCCAGTGCAAACAACAAGGGGGATAAGGGGAACCCCTGCCTCGTCCCCCGGTACAGCCGAAAGTACTCCGACCTCCACCGGTTCGTAGCCACACTCACCACTGGGGCTCTATATAGCAGCCTGACCCAACTGATGAACCCCTCCCCGAACCCAAACCTCCGCAACACTTCCCAAAGATACTCCCACTCCACCCGATCAAAGGCCTCCTCCACGTCCATAGCTGCCACTACCACCGCTTCTCCCTCCACCGAGGGCATCATAATCACATTGAGGAGCCTCCGCACATTAGTATTCAGCTGCCTACCCTTCACAAATCCCGTCTGGTCCTCATGAATCACCCCCGGGACACAGTCCTCAATTCTCGTAGCCAGCACCTTCGCCAGCAACTTAGCGTCAACATTGAGGAGCGGGATCGGTCTATACGACCCACATTGCAATGGATCCTTGTCCCGCTTCAAGATCAAAGACATCAGCGCCCTGGACATTGTCGGCGGCAAGGTCCCCCCCTCCCTCGCCTTATTAAAAATCCTCACTAGCAACAGGCCCAGCAGGTCCACGTATTTCCTGTAAAATTCAACCCATCCGGCCCCGGGGCCTTCCCCGCCTGCATGCTCCCCAATCCTTTAACCAGCTCCTCGAGCCCAATCGGCGCCCCCAAACCAGCCACCTCCTCCTCCGCCACCCTCGGGAACCTCAGCTGATCTAGGAATCGTCGCATCCCCTCCTCCCCCGCTGGGGGCTCAGACCTGTACAGATCCCCATAGAAGTCCCTAAATACCTTGTTTATTTTCACCGCACGCCGCACCATATTCCCCCCTCTATCCTTAACTCCACCAATCTCCCTCGCTGCCTCCCTCTTACGAAGCTGATGTGCCAGCATCCGACTCGCCTTCTCTCCATACTCATACGCCGCCCCCTGCGCTTTCCTCCTCTGTGCCTCTGTTTTCCCCGTGGTCAACAGGTGGAATTCCGTCTGGAGGTTCCGTCGCTCCCTAAGTAGCCCCTCCTCGGGGGCCTCTGCATACCTCCTGTCTACCCTTAAAATCTCCCCCACCAACCTCTCCCTCTCCCTCCCCTCTCTCTTCTCCCTGTGGGCCCTAATGGAGATTAGCTCTCCCCTGACCACCGCCTTCAACGCCTCCCAGACTACCTCCACCTGCACCTCCCTCCCCATTGTCGTTGGCCTCCAAATATCTTTCAATACACCCCCGCACCCGCCCGCACACCCCCTCATCCGCCAACAGTCCCGCATCAAGGCGCCACAGCGGGCGCTGGTCCCTCTCCTCCCCCAACTCCAGCTCCACCCAATGCGGGGCGTGGTCCGAGATGGCTATGGCCGAATATTCTGTTCCCTCCACTTTCGGGATTAGCGCCCTACTCAAAATGAAAAAATCTATCCGGGAGTAGGCTCTATGGATGTGGGAAAAGAAGGAAAATTCCCTGGCCAGCGGCCTGGCAAACCTCCATGGATCCACTCTCCCCATCTGGTCCATAAACCCCCTGAGCACCTTGGCCGCAGCCGGCCTCTTACCCGTCCTGGACCTAGAACAGTCCAGTGCTGGGTCCAGCACCGTGTTAAAGTCCCCCCGCATTATCAAGCTTCTTACCTCCAGATCCGGAATCCGACCCAGCGTGCGTTTCATAAATCCGGCATCATCCCAATTCGGGGCATATACATTCACCAGTACCACCCGCACCCCCTGCAACCTACCACTCACCATCACATATCGACTTCCATTATCCACTACAATATTCAGTGCCTCGAACGACACCCGCTTCCCCACCAGTATTACAACCCCTTTGTTCTTCGCATCCAGCCCTGAATGAAAGACCTGCCCTACCCATCCCTTTCTCAGCCTGACCTGATCTGCCATCTTCAGATGTGTCTCCTGGAGCAGAACCACGCCTGCCTTCAGTCCCTTTAAGTGCGCGAACACCCGGGCCCTCTTGATCGGCCCGTTCAGGCCCCTCACATTCCACGTTATCAGCCGGATTGGGGGGCTACTGGCTCCCCCCCCCTGCCGTCTAGCCATCTCCTTTTCTAGGCCAGCCACGTGCCCGCGCCTCGCGCACGCTCCAGTCCCCCAGGTGGCGGACCCCCACCCCGACTACCTCTCCTACTTCCAGCTCCCCTTTGGCCAATGCAGCAACAACCCAGTTCCCCCCCCCCCCCACTACCCCCCGCTAGATGCTCATCTAGCCATTTTGCTCCCCCCATGACACTCCCGTAAGTCAACTGACCCCTGCTGACCCCGGCCTCTCCCGCCATTCCATCGACCCCCCCAGTGTGAGAATCCCCCCACCCCTTGGCAGTCAGTGTGCGTTCCTCTCCAGCACCGCCCTTCCCCCCCCGGCCCCACCCCCATCCTTCCCTGACGCGGGAAAAGACCCGCGCTTTCCTGAGATGGCCCCGCCCACTCTGGCGCAGCTCCTTTTTGCGGCCTTACCCCAAATCCCCATCCCCGGGCCTCCACCTCCCCTCTTCCTCCGCGGGGCCCTGCCCCTCCAACACCGACGCCCACACTCTCCCACAGCCCCCACATCAAATCCATTCACCCATCCCCACCCAGCACTCAAACAAAAAGAACATTCCCCAAACGCAGTAAACACAGTAAACATCCCCCCTCACGGTGTGCAGCCTCGCGACCCTCAAGGTCTCCCCCCCTTCGTTCTTTGCGAACCTCACTCCTGACTGTAAGCCCATCGCCACCAGGAGCAGGCGGTACAGTTCGCTAGACATGACGTTTATCAAGTCGGAGGTCCAGCGACTGTTGATTGAAGGGATCATCGAGGCCAGCAACAGCCCCTGGAGAGCTCAAGTGGTGGTCGTCCGGACCGGGGAAAAGAATCGGATGATTGTAGACTACAGTCAGACTATTAACCGGTTCACGCAACTGGATGCGTACCCCCTCCCCCGCATAGCGGAGATGGTCAATCAGATCGCACAGTACTTTGTGTTCTCAACGGTCGATCTGAAGTCGGCCTACTACTAGCTCCCAATCCACCCGGAGGAGCGCCACTACACTGCCTTTGAAGCAGCCGGCCGACTCTTCCACTTCCTCAGGGTCCCCTTCGGCGTCACTAACGGGGTCTCGGTCTTTCAGAGAACGATGGACCGAATGTTGACCAGTACGGTTTGCGGGCTACATACCCGTACTTGGACAATGTGACCATCTGCGTCAATGATCAGCAGGATCATGACGCCAACCTTCAGAGGTTCCTCCAGGCCGCCCAATCCCTCAATCTCAAATACAACAAAGAAAAGTGCGTCTTCCGTACTACCCGGCTGGCCATCCTTGGCTACGTCGTGGAGAACAGAGTCCTAGGGCCCAACCCCGACCGTATGCGCCCCTTCACAGAGCTCCCTCCTCCCCACAGCCTCAAGGCCCTAAAATGATGCCTGGGGCTGTTCTCATACTACGCCCAGTGGGTCCCCAACTACGTAGACAAAGCCCGCCCACTTATTCAAACCATCAGTTTTCCCCTGACGGCTGAGGCCCGCTCGACCTTCAGCCGCATCAAGGCCGACATCACCAAGGCCGCAATGCACGATGTGGATGAGTCAATCCCCTTTCAGGTAGAGAGCGATGCGTCAGACGTCGCACTGGCCGCCACACTCAACCAGGCGGGCAGGCCAGTAGCATTCTTCTCTAGAACCCTCCACGCTTCCGAAATTCGACACCCCTCAGTCGAGAAGGAAGCACAAGCCATAGTGGAAGCCGTGCGGCACTGGAGGCACTACCTAGCCGGTAGGAGGTTCACCCTCGTCACCGACCAGCGGTCGGTCGCCTTCATGTTCGACAACACACAACGGGGCAAAATAAAAAATGACAAAATCTTGAGGTGGAGGATCGAACTCTCCACCTACAATTATGATATCAAGTATCGTCCTGGGAAGCTCAATGAGCTCCCAGATGCCCTGTCCCACGGCACATGCGCCAGCGCACAAGAGGACCGACTTCGGGCTATCCACAATGACATCTGTCACCCGGGGGTCACCCGGCTTACTCCCTTCATTAAGGCCCGTAATCTGTCCTTCTCCACCGAGGAGGTCAAGGCAATGACCAGGGACTGCCAAGCGGAGTGCAAACCGCACTTCTATCGGCCAGACAAGGCCCACCTGGTAAAGGCCTCCCGGCCCTTTGAGCGCCTAAGCATTGACTTCAAAGGGCCCCTCCCCTCCACCAACCGTAATATATATTTCCTCACCGTCATCGATGAGCACTCCTGCTTCCCCTTCGCTGTCCCCTGCCTCGGCCACTGTAATAAAGGCACTGCACAGCGTCTTCACACTGTTCGGTTTCCCTGCCTACGTCCACAGCGACTGGGGCACATCGTTCATGAGCGATGAGCTACGTCAGTACCTGCTCAGCAAAGGCATCATCTCGAGCAGGACTACGAGCTACAACCCACAGGGAAACGGGCAGGTGGAGAGGGAGAACATGACAATATGGAAGGCCGTTCTTCTAGCCCTCAGATTTAGAAGTCCCCCGATCCCCCGCTGGCAGGAGGTCTTCCCCGACACCCTCCACTCCATCAGATCGCTCTTCTGCACAGCCACGAACGAGACCCCTCACGATCGTTTGTTTATCTTCCCCAGGAAGTCCATCTCCGGGGTCTCGCTTCCAGCTTGGCTGACAACTCCGGGACCAGTCCTTCTCCGGGGGCACATGTGGAGCCATAAGACTGACCCCTGGTCGAGTGGGTCCAGCTGCTCCACGCCAACCCCCAGCACGCCTACATCGCGCACCAGGACGGACGGCAAGATACGGTCTCCCTACGGGACCTGGCGCCAGCTGGTTCCCCTGCCAATGCGCCCCCCTCCCCGCTGCCCGCCGCCACCCCAGCACCCCGTACGCTCTCCTGGGTCTCCTGTATTGTCCCGCACCGACACTGCCAACACCCATCACCCCCTGCCTATCCCACACCCCAACCGTTTCCGACACGCCGAACTGAGGCTCAACCTCCAGACACAACGCCCCTGGAATCACCACCTGCAACAACCGTGCCCGCCGCACCACCAGAGCTGAGGAGGTCGAAGAGAACGATCCGGCCTCCAGATAGACTGAATATATAATTACCCCACGTCACCCCCGCTGGACTTGATTTTTTTAACAGGGGGTGAATGTGGTGAATGTATTCACCTAATGCATGTATGATACTGTAACCTATGACCTATGACCTGGACATGGTGATACGAGCTGCTTCCAGGTACTGTATTGTAACCCCGGGGCCATATATAGACCGGCCGCCTGTAGGCGGCATTCATTTGTACAACCCAACTCAAGGGGTTATTGGGTTAGGGGAATAGGGTGGAGAGGAGGGCTTAAGTGGATCCGTGCAGACTCGATGGGCCGAATGGCCTCCTTCTGTACTGTATATTCTATGTTCCATGTTCTTAACCGACTCTGGCTAGGCAAGTTCATGTTTAATAAAGGCTATTGTTCACTCGCTCTCTCTGCCTCTTGGTGAATTGAAGGTATATCAGGGTGGTTGTTGGGAAGTGTGTTTCCCAGGTGTTTATTTGCTGTAACCTGCTTTGATAAATGTTTGTCATAAAATACATTTTAAAAAAAGGGAATTGAACCTGGGACGTTGGCGCTGTAAAGAAACATTGCTAACCACGGATTTCCGGGTGCGGCTATGCAGAGCTAGGTCGCATGTTCGGTAGCTCCCGCTTGGAATGGACTTTTGGGCTCTTTACAGGGCCGCCACAGCATTTGTTCGACATTTCCCAGTGTGGGAAGAAGACTGCAACATTCCCCCGACAGTGTCCCCCAGGAATGGTATGTCTCTTGGTTACCAGACCCGGCAGAAACAGTAAAAGATTTGGCTATAACTGCAGGATAAACAAAGCCTCTTCCAGCATGCAGGCGGGGGGGAAGGGCAAGCTTAAAGGCTGCAAGCTGACTTGAGGGCCTTTATTAAAGGTGAATTCTAGCAGCAGAAGGAACAACTGTGAAAAGATCTACCAAGGGGAGAAGCCCCTTGAAGAAGCGGGAACGAGGCTTCCGGTGGCGGCCATGGAGGAGTAGGTCGCGCATTCGGTAGCACCCGTCTGGAACGGACTCACAAACATTTTTCAGGAGTTTCCACAGACTTTTGGGGGCAGATTGGTGAAGCAAACACTGCCAAAAGGATTCCCTCTCGAGACTTCCGGTTGCGGCTATGCGGAGCTAAGTCGCACATTCGGCTGCTCCCGTAAAAACGGACTTTTGTGCTCTTTTCAGGGCCCCTAACGGCACTTTTTCGATGTTTCCCGGTGTGGGAAGGAGTTAATAATAGCTCCCCGTCAGTATATGGCTTTAACTCGGAGCGGGGCGACAAAAAACGTGGTGGTGGACCTGAAGAAGGGAGGGAAGGACAAAATGGCGGCAGGTGGAGACCAGGCAGCGTGGAGGTAGTGGGTGGAGGAGCAACAGGAGGGTATCCAGCGCTGCCTCAGAGAGATTAAAATGGACCTGCTAGAGGTCCATTTGGTTTGCCGGGGGGGGGGGGGAGGCCTTTGCATTGTTTTGGGTTTCTTTTTCTCTGTGTTTTTCTCTTTCGGGTTGAGGAGGGTGGATGGGGCGGGTTGGGCATTGTTTTGGTTGGTGGCGGGGCCTGGTAGGTGGAGAGCGCGGGCTTTTTCCCTGCGCCGAAGACTGGGGGGGGCGCGGGGCCGGGGCGGGGAAGCAAGGATTGTTTCCCGCGCTTAGAATGGAGGGGGGAGGGGGAGAGCCCGTGGATGGGGAGCGGGAGAGGAGGGTGTGCCACACAATGGGAGGAGTCGAAGGGGAGGCGGGAGTGGCCGGGGTCAGCAGGAGTCAGCTGACTTGCGGAAGTGCAATGGGGGGAGTAAACCAGCTAGGATGGGTCCTAGCCGGGGCGGGGGGGAATCGAGTTGCTGCTGCTAAGGTCAAGGAGGAGCTGGAGCGAGTGGTGGGTGGGGGGGCGGGGGGGGGGGGGGGGGGGGGGCGGTTCGAGACAGGGGTATGCCGCTGTGGGGAACGGGCCGGGTGTGGGGTGCGGGCGCGTAGCTGGCCGAGGAGGGGTCATGGCTAGTCGGCAGGGGAGGGGGGGCGGGTAGCCCCCTGATCCAGCTGATAACCTGGAATGTAAGGGGACTGAATGGGCCGGTTAAGCGGGACCGTGTGTTCGCGCACCTGAAGGGGCTCAAGGCGGATGTGGTTATGCTTCAGGAGACACACCTGAAGGTGGCAGACCAGGTAAGACTGAGGAAAGGGTGGGTAGGTCAGGTGTTTCACTCGGGACTAGATGCCAAAAATCGAGTGGTGGCGATCTTGGTGGGAAAGAAGGTGTCATTCGAGGCGTCGAGCATTTTGGCAGATAATGGCGGTAGGTACATAATGGTAAGTGGTAAGTTGCAGGGAGAGAGGGTGGTACTGGTCAATGTGTATGCTCCGAACTGGGACGATGCGGGTTTTATGCGGCGTATGTTGGGTTGGGTCCCAGACTTGGAAGTGGGGGGCCTGATAATGGGGGGAGACTTTAACACAGTGTTGAATCCGGCACTGGATCACTCCAGGTCTAGGACGGGTAGGAAGCCGGCGGCGGCTAGAGTGTTGAGGGGATTTATGGACCAAGTGGGAGGGGTGGACCCTTGGAGATTTGCAAGGCCGGGGGCTAGGGAATTTTCATTCTTCTCACATGTCCACAAGGCCTATTCTCAAATCGACTTTTTCATTTTGAGTAGGGTGCTGATAGCGAGAGTAGAGGATACCGAGTATTCGGCAATAGCCATTTCGGACCACGCCCCGCATTGGGTGGGCTTGGAGATGGGAGGAGAGGGACCAGCGCCCGCTGTGGCGCTTGGAGGTGGGGCTGTTGGCGGATGAGGAGGTGAGCGAGCGAATCCGAGGAAGTATAGAGAGGTATTTGGAGACCAACATCAACGGGGAGGTCCGAGTGGGGATGGTATGGGAGGCACTGAAGGCGGTGGTGAGGGGATAGCTGATCTCCATTAGGGCCCACAAGGAGCAGAGGGGGCGGACTTCCGGGTGCGGCGATGACCAGCTGAGTCGCACGTTTCGGCAGCTCCCGGTGGAACGGACTTTTGGGCTCTTACTAGGAGCCCCATCGGCAATTTTAACGGCAAATAACACCGTGCGGTAATCCAGAAGGGAATCCCCCCTGGACACGGATGGAAAAAAGAGAGGAAAGCAGCCGGATTGCGGTGGATCCTCTAGAGCAGCGGCCAGGAAGGCAGGCACAAAGCAAGATGACGTCGAAAGGAGGCAGTTTAATATGGGGCCCTGACCAACAAGAGTTCCTGCGGCGTTGCGTGGAAGAACTCAAAAAGGAGATGAAGAAGGAGCTGTTGGCCCCGATATTACAAGCGATTGAGGGGCTAAAGGAGGAGCAAAAGACCCAGGAACAGGAGCTTTGGGTCGTGAAGGCAAAGGCTGCTGAGAATGAGGACGACATACAGGGCCTGGTGGTGAAAACGGAGATCCACGAGGCACAACACAAAAGATGTGTGGAAAGGCTGGAGGTGCTGGAGAATAATGCGAGGAGGAAGAACCTAAGGATTCTTGGTCTTCCCGAAGGTGCAGAAGGGGCGGACGTCGGGGCATATGTGAGCACGATGCTGCACTCGTTAATGGGATCGGAGGCCCTGACGGGTCCGATGGAGGTGGAGGGAGCCTATCGGGTTATGGCGCGAAGACCGAGGGCTGGAGAAATTCCTCGAGCAATAGTGGTGAGATTTCTCCGATATAAGGACAGAGAGATGGTCCTCAGATGGGCAAAGAAAACTCGGAGCAGTAGGTGGGAGAATGCGGTGATCCGCGTATATCAAGGTTGGAGTGCGGAGGTGGCGAGAAGGAGGGCAAGCTTTAATCGGGCCAAGGCGGTGTTGCATAAAAGGAAGGTCAAATTCGGAATGCTGCAACCGGCAAGACTGTGGGTCACACATCTAGGGAAACACCACTACTTCGAAATGGCAGATGAGGCGTGGACATTTATTGTCGAGGAGAAGCTGGAGTGAGCGGGCCAGAAAAAGAACGTTTGGGACAAAAGTGGGGGGGGTGAATTTGTGGGATGAAGGGGGGAAAAGGGGGAAGAGAGGACTTCCCAAGTTGTGAAACCTGCGACCCTGTAACTTCTCTCTCTTCCCCATGTCGTGGGGGAGGGGGTGAGGGAGGATGAGGAGCTGAGGGCGCCGGCCATTGGGGGCGGGGCCAAAAGGGAAGCTTGGTTCCCGCGCTATGGTAATCATGGCGGGAACAGGGAAGCAGGAAGGAGGGGGCCTCGCACAGTGTGAGCCGAGGTCACGGGGGGAAGCCGAGGTCGGCCAGAGTTTGCTGACTTCTGGGAGCAACATGGGGTGTGCAATTACGCTAGCTTGGGATCCAGCGGGGCGGGGGGGGGGGTTAACTGGGTTGCTGCTGCTGGGGAGAAGGGGGAGCTGGTATGGGAGGGGGGGGTCGGGGCGGGGGGGCGCCGCCTGGGGGGGATACAGCTACGTGGGAACTGGGTAAGGAGCTGGATTGAAAAAGGAAATGGCTAGTCGTCAAGGGGGGGGGGGGGGTAAAGAGCCCCCCAATCCGGTTGATCACGTGGAATGTGAGAGGGCTGAACGGGCCGATTAAGAGGGCACGGGTACTCGCACACCTAAAGAAACTTAAGGCAGATGTGGTTATGCTTCAGGAGACGCATCTGAAGCTGATAGACCAGGTTAGACTTCGCAAAGAATGGGTGGGGCAGGTGTTTCAGTCGGGGCTAGATGCAAAAAACAGGGGGGTGGCCATACTAGTGGGGAAGCGGGTAATGTTTGAGGCAAAGACTATAGCGGCGGATAGTGGGGGCAGATACGTGATGGTGAGTGGCAAACTGCAAGGGGAGGCGGTGGTATTAGTGAACGTGTATGCCCCGAACTGGGATGATGCCAATTTTATGAGGCGTATGTTAGGACGAATCCCGGACCTAGAAGTGGGGAAGTTGGTAATGGGTGGAGACTTTAATACGGTGCTGGACCCAGGGCTGGACAGATTGAGGTCCAGGACCGGAAGGAGGCCGGCTGCAGCTAGGGTGCTTAAGGATTTTATGGAGCAGGTGGGAGGAGTAGATCCCTGGAGGTATAGTAGACCTATACAATGTAATTCATAGAATTTACAGTGCAGAAGGAGGCCATTCGGCCCATCGAGTCTACACCGGCTCTTGGAAAGAGCACCCTACCCAAGCCCACACTTCCATCCTATCCCCATAACCCAGTAACCCCACCCAACACCAAGGGCAATTTTGAACACTAAGGGCAATTTATCATGGCCAATCCACCTAACCTGCACATCTTTGGACTGTGGGAGGAAACCGGAGCACCCGGAGGAAACCCACGCACACACGGGGAGGATGTGCAGACTCCGCACAGACAGTGACCCAAGCCGGAATCGAACCTGGGACCCTGGAGCTGTGAAGCAATTGTGCTATCCACAATGCTACCGTGCTGCCCCCTTAGGAGTAAGGAGTTTTTGTATTTCTCCTATGTACACAAAGTATTTTCACGAATAGATTTTTTTGTTTTGGGAAGGGCACTGATCCCGAAGGTGACGGGGACGGAGTACACGGCTATAGCCATCTCGGATCATGCTCCACACTGGGTGGACCTGGAGATAGGGGAAGAAAAACAACAGCTTCCACCCTGGAGAATGGACATGGGATTATTGGCAGATGAGGGGGTGTGTTTAAGGGTGAGGGGGTGTATTGAAAGGTGCTTGGAACTTAATGATAATGGGGAGGTACAGGTGGGAGTGGTCTGGGAGGCACTGAAGGCAGTGGTTAGAGGGGAGCTGATATCTATCAGGGCACATAAAGGAAAGCAGGAGGGTAGGGAAAGGGAGCAGTTGTTGAAAGAACTTCTGAGGGTGGACAGACAATATGCGGAGGCACCGGAGGAGGGACTGTACAGGGAAAGGCAAAGGCTACATGTAGAATTTGACTTGTTGACTACGGGTAATGCAGAGGCACAATGGAGGAATGTACAGGGTGTACAGTACGAATATGGGGAGAAGGCGAGTAGGTTGTTGGCCCACCAACTGAGGAAAAGGGGAGCAGCGAGGGAGATGGGGGGTGAGAGATGAGGAAGGAGAGATGGAGCGGGGAGCGGAGAGAGTGAATGGAGTGTTCAAGGCATTTTATGAAAGATTATATGAAGCGCAGCCCCCGGACGGGAAGGAGAGAATGATGTGCTTTCTGGATCAGCTGGAATTTCCTAAGGTGGAGGAGCAGGAGAGGGCGGGACTGGGAGCACAGATTGAGACGGAGGAAGTGGTGAAAGGGATTGGGAGCATGCAGGCGGGGAACGCCCCGGGACCAGACGGATTCCCAGTTGAATTCTATAAGAAATATTTGGACTTGCTGGCCCCGCTACTGATGAGAACCTTTAATGAGGCAAGGGAAAGGGGGCAGCTGCCCCCGACTATGTCAGAGGCAACGATATCGCTCCTCCTAAAGAAGGAAAAAGATCCGCTGCAATGCGGGTCATACAGGCCCATTTCCCTCCTGAATGTGGATGTTAAGATTCTGGCCAAGGTAATGGCAATGAGGATAGAGGATTGTGTCCCGGCGGTGGTCCATGAGGACCAAACTGGGTTTGTGAAGGGGAGACAGCTAAATACAAATATACGGAGGCTGCTAGGGGTAATGATGATGCCCCCACCAGAGGGGGAAGCGGAGATAGTGGTGGCGATGGATGCCGAGAAAGCATTTGATAGAGTGGAGTGGGATTATTTGTGGGAGGTGTTGAGGAGATTTGGCTTTGGGGACGGGTATATCAGGTGGGTACAGTTGATGTATAGGGCCCCGATGGCGAGCGTGGTCACGAATGGACGGGGGTCTGACTATTTTCGGCTCCATAGAGGGACGAGGCATGGATGTCCTCTGTCCCCGTTATTGTTTGCATTGGCGATTGAACCCCTGGCCATAGCACTGAGGGGTTCCAGGAAGTGGAGGGGAGTACTTAGGGGGGGAGAAGAACACCGGGTATCTCTGTATGCGGATGATTTGTTGCTATATGTGGCGGACCCGGCGGAGGGGATGCCAGAGATAATGCGGATACTTGGGGAGTTTGGGGATTTTTCAGGGTATAAATTGAACATGGGGAAAAGTGAGTTATTTGTGGTGCATCCGGGGGAGCAGAGCAGAGAGATAGAGGATTTACCGTTGAGGAAGGTAACAAGGGACTTCCGGTACCTGGGGATCCAGATAGCCAAGAATTGGGGTACATTACATAGGCTCAATTTAACACGGTTGGTGGAACAGATGGAGGAGGATTTCAAGAGATGGGACATGGTGTCCCTGTCATTGGCAGGTAGGGTGCAGGCGGTTAAAATGGTGGTCCTCCCGAGATTCCTTTTTGTGTTCCAGTGCCTCCCGGTGGTGATCACGAAGGCTTTTTTCAAAAGAATCGAGAAGAGTATTATGAGTTTTGTGTGGGCTGGGAAGACCCCGAGAGTGAGGCGGGGATTCTTGCAGCGTAGTAGGGACAGTGGGGGGCTGGCACTACCGAGCCTAAGTGAGTACTGCTGGGCCGCCAATGTTTCAATGGTGTGTAAGTGGATGGGAGAAGTGGATGGAGCGGCGTGGAAGAGATTGGAGAGGGCGTCCTGCAGGGGGACTAGCCTGCAAGCAATGGTGACGGCGCCGTTGCCGTTCTCACCAAAGAAATACACCACAAGCCCGGTGGTGGTGGCTACATTGAAAATTTGGGGGCAGTGGAGACGGCATAGGGGAGGGACGGGAGCTTCGGTGCGGTCCCCGATAAGAAACAATCATAGGTTTGTTCCGGGGAGAATGGATGGGGGATTTGGAGCATGGCAAAGAGCTGGGGTAGTACAACTAAGAGATCTATTTGTAGATTGGACGTTTGTGAGTCTGGGAGCGCTGACGGAGAAATATGGGTTGCCCCAAGGGAATGCATTTCGGTATATGCAATTGAGGGCTTTTGCGAGGCAACAGGTGAGGGAATTCCCGCAGCTCCCGACGCAGTAAGTGCAGGATAGAGTGATCTCAGAGACATGGGTGGGGGACGGTAAGGTGGCGGACATATACAGGGAGAGGAGGGACGAGGGGGAGATCATGGTAGATGAGCTGAAAGGGAAATGGGAAGAAGAACTGGGGGAGGAGGTTGAGGAGGGGATGTGGGCTGATGCCCTACGTAGGGTAAACTCATCGTCCTCGTGTGCCAGGCTAAGCCTGATACAATTTAAGGTGCTACACAGGGCGCATATGACTGGAGCACGGCTTAGTAAATTTTTGGGGGTAGAGGATAGGTGTGCGAGATGCTCGAGAGGCCCAGCGAATCACACCCACATGTTTTGGTCATGCCCGGCACTACAGGGGTTCTGGGTGGGGGTGGCAAGGGTGCTTTCGAAGGTGGTGGGGGTCCGGGTCGAACCAAGCTGGGGGTTGGCTATATTTGGGGTTGCAGAAGAGCCGGGAGTGCAGGAGGCGAGAGAGGCTGACGTGTTGGCCTTTGCGTCCCTTGTAGCCCGGCGCAGGATATTGTTAATGTGGAAGGAAGCCAAACCCCCGGGTGTGGAGACCTGGATAAACGATATGGCAGGGTTTATAAAGTTAGAACGGATTAAGTTTGTGTTAAGGGGTTCGGCTCAGGTGGCAACCGCTCGTCGACTATCTCACAGAAAGATAGAGGGAATGGAAAAGAAGTAGATAGCAGCAGCAACCCAGGGGGAGGGGGCGGGGGGGGGGGGGGGGATCGGAGGGATTCTCAGGGATGTTATTGTATATGTATAGGTATTTAGTATATGTAATTGTATATTGGATTGTTGGATTGTAATTTTGGAGAGTATTTATTTTGGACAAGCCATTTAGTTTTTTTTGTTTGTTTTTGTTTATATATTACTTATTTATTTGTTTAAAACTGGCCACGGTTATTTATATTGCTTTATTGTTGTGTAAAAGAAACACTACGTATTGTTATGTTTGGCCAAAAAACTTGAATAAAATATATTTTTTTAATAAAGGAGCGGAGGGGGCAGGGAGAGAGGGAGAGGTTGGTGGGGGAGATGGTGAGGGTAGACAGGAGGTATGCGGAAGAGCCTGAGGAAGGATTGTTGAGGAAGAGGCGCAGCCTCCAGGCCGAATTCGACCTGGTGACCACCAGGAAGGCGGAGGTGCAGTGGAGGAAGGCCCAGGGGGCGGTCTACGAGTATGGGGAAAAGGCAAGGCGGATGCTGGCGCATCAGCTTCGGAAGCGGGACGCAGCTAGTGAGATTGGGGGAGTTAAGGACAGGGGAGGGAGCGTGGTGCGGAGTGGGGTTGGCATCAATGGGGTCTTCAGGGACTTCTACGAGGAATTGTACCGATCCGAGCCCCCACGGTTGGAGGGAGGGATGGGCCGTTTCCTGGACCAATTGAGGTTTCCAAAGGTGGAAGAGGGACTGGTGGCGGGACTGGGGCCCCGATTGGGCTGGAGGAGCTGATCAAAGGGATAGGAAGCATGCAGGCGGGGAAGGCACCGGGGCCGGCCGGTTTCCCGGTCGAGTTCAAAAAAAAAAATGGACCTGTTGGGCCCGCTGTTAGTTAGGACCTTCAATGAGGCAAGGGAGGGGGGGCTTTACCCCCGACGATGTCCCGGGCACTGATCTCCTTGATCCTGAAGCGGGACAAGGATCCCCTGCAATGTGGGTCTTACAGACCAATTTCCTTGCTAAATGTAGATGCCAAAGAGCTGGCGAAGGTCTTAGCCACGAGGATTGAGGATTGTGTGCCGCAGATCATCCATTTTTTTTTATTAAATATTTTATTGAAAATTTTTGGTCAACCAACACAGTACATTGTGCATCCTTTACACAATATTATAACAACACAAATAACAATGACCTATTTTATAAACAAAAAATGAATAATAATAAATAACAAAAATGAAAACTAGCCCTAATTGGCAACTGCCTTGTCACAAGTAACACTCTCCAAAAATATAATTTAACAGTCCAATATATAATTATCTGTAGCAACGACCTATACATACTATACAGTATCTATTAACAACCCTGAGAGTCCTTCTGGTTCCTCCCCCCCCCCCCCCCCCCCCCCCCCCCCCCCGATCCTGCCCGCAGATCATCCATGAAGATCAGACGGGGTTTGTGAAGGGGAGATAGTTGAACGCGAATGTGCGGAAGCTTTTGAACGTTATCATGATGCCGGCGAGGGAGGGGAAGGCGGAGAAAGTATATTGTTGGTGGTGATGGACGCTGAGAAAGCCTTTGATAGGGTAGAGTGGGGGTACCTGTGGGAGGTGCTGAAGAGGTTCGGGTTTGGGGAGGGGTATGTCAGGTGGGTTAGGCTGTTGTATGAGGTCCCGATGGCGAGTGTAGCCACAAATAGGAGGAGGTCCGGGTACTTTCGGTTGCACCGAGGGACGAGACAGGGGTGTCCCCTGTCCCCCTGGCTATGGCACTGAGAGAGTCGAGGAACTGGAGGGGGTTGGTGCGGGGTGGGGAGGAGCATAGAGTGTCGCTGTATGTGGCGGGCCCGGTGGGAGGTAATGAAGATCCTTAGGGAATTCGGGGACTTTTCGGGGTACAAGCTCAATATGGGGAAGAACGAGCTGTTCGTAGTTCAGCTAGGGGACCAGGAGAGGGGGATTGGCGAGCTCCCACTAAAAAGGGCGGAGAGGAGCTTCAGATAATTTGGGGGTCTAGGTGGCCAGGAGCTGGGGGACCCTGCATAGGCTTAACTTTACAAGGCTGGTGGAGCAAATGGCGGAGGAGTTCAAGAGGTGGGACGCGTTGCCGCTGTCCTTGGCAGGTAGGGTGCAGTCAACCAAAATGACGGTGCTCCCAAGGTTCTTGTTCCTGTTCCAGTGCCTCCCCGTGTTTATCCCAAAGGCTTTTTTCAGACGGGTTAACAGGAGTATAATGGGGTTTCTGTGGGCGCGAGGGACTCCGAGGGTGAGAAGGGTGTTCCTGGAGCAGAGCAGAGATGGGGGGGGGGCTGGCGCTGCCCAACCTCTGTGGGTACTACTGGGTCAGCAATGCGCCGATGCTGCGCAAGTGAGTGATGGAGGGGGAGGGGGCTGCATGGAAGAGGCTGGAGACGGCGTCCTGTGTGGGTACGAATCTGAGGGCGCTGGCAACGGCGCCGCTGCCGCTCCCTCCAAGGAGGTATACCACGAACCCGGTGGTGGTGGCGGCCCTCAAAATTTGGGGGCAGTGGAGGTGGCATAGGGGGGAAGTTGGGGCCTCGGGGTGGACCCCATTACGGGGGAATCACCGGTTCGCCCCAGGAAGAACAGGTGGAGGGTTTTCGGGGTGGCACAGGGCAGGGATACGAAAGTTGGGGGACCTGTTTGTGGACGGGAAGTTCGTGAGCTTGGGTGAGCTGGAGGAGAAGTACGGGCTCCCCCCGGGGAACACCTTCAGATACTTACAGGTAAGGGCGTTTGCCAGACGGCAGGTGGTGGAATTCCCGCGGCTACTGCCACACACAGTACAGGACAGGGTGCTCTCGGGGTGGGTGGGTGGGAGTGGGGAAGATCTCGGAAACTTACCAGGTGATGCAGGAGGAGGAGGAGGCCTCGGTGGTGGAGTTGAAAGGTAAGTGGGAGGAGGAGTTGGGAGAGGAGATCGAAGAGGGGACGTGGGCAGATGCCCTGGGGAGGGTGAATTCTTCCTCTTCATGCACGAGGCTCAGCCTCATACAGTTTAAGGTGCTGCACAGGGCACACATGACCGGGACAAGGATGAGCCGGTTCTTTGGGGGTGAGGACAGGTGTGTTAGGTGCTCAGGGAGCCCAGCAAATCATGGCCATATGTTCTGGGCATGCCCAGCGCTGGAGGAATTTTAGAAGGGCGTAGCGAGAACGGTGTCGAGGATGGTAGGATCCAGGGACAAACGGGGCAGGGGGTCGTAATAAGAACATAAGAACTAGGAGCAGGAGTAGGCCATCTGGCCCCTCGAGCCTGCTCCACCATTCAATGAGATCATGGCTGATCTTTTGTGGACTCAGCTCCACTTTCCGGCCCGAACACCATAACCCTTAATCCCTTTATTCTTCAAAAAACTATCTATCTTTATCTTAAAAACATTTAATGAAGGAGCCTCTACTGCTTCACTGGGCAAGGAATTCCATAGATTCACAACCCTTTGGGTGAAGAAGTTCCTCCTAAACTCAGTCCTAAATCTACTTCCCCTTATTTTGAGGCTATGCCCCCTAGTTCTGCTTTTACCCACCAGTGGAAACAACCTGCCCGCATCTATCCTATCTATTCCCTTCATAATCTTATATGTTTCTATAAGATCCCCCCTCATCCTTCTAAATTCCAACGAGTACAGTCCCAGTCTACTCAACCTCTCCTCGTAATCCAACCCCTTCAGCTCTGGGATTAACCTAGTGAATCTCCTCTGCACACCCTCCAGCGCCAGTACGTCCTTTCTCAAGTAAGGAGACCAAAACTGAACACAATACTCCAGGTGTGGCCTCACTAACACCTTATACAATTGCAGCATAACCTCCCTAGTCTTAAACTCCATCCCTCTAGCAATGAAGGACAAAATTCCATTTGCCTTCTTAATCACCTGTTGCACCTGAAAACCAACTTTCTGCGACTCATGCACTAGCACACCCAGGTCTCTCTGCACAGCAGCATGTTTTAATATTTTATCATTTAAATAATAATCCCTTTTGCTGTTATTCCTACCAAAATGGATAACCTCACATTTGTCAACATTGTATTCCATCTGCCAGACCCTAGCCCATTCACTTAGCCTATCCAAATCACTCTGCAGACTTCCAGTATCCTCTGCACTTTTTGCTTTACCACTTATCTTAGTGTCGTCTGCAAACTTGGACACATTGCCCTTGGTCCCCAACTCCAAATCATCTATGTAAATTGTGAACAGTTGTGGGCCCAACACTGATCCCTGAGGGACACCACTAGCTACTGATTGCAAACCAGAGAAACACCCATTAATCCCCACTCTTTGTTTTCTATTAATTAACCAATCCTCGATCCATGCTACTACTTTCCCCTTAATGCCATGCATCTTTATCTTATGCAACAACCTTTTGTGTGGCACCTTGTCAAAGGCTTTCTGGAAATCCAGATATACCACATCCATTGGCTCCCCGTTATCTACCGCACTGTTAATGTCCTCAAAAAATTCCACTAAATTAGTTAGGCACGACCTGCCCTTTATGAACCCATGCTGCGTCTGTCCAATGGGACAATTTCCATCCAGATGCCTCGCTATTTCATCCTTGATGACAGATTCCAGCATCTTCCCTACTACCGAAGTTAAGCTCACTGGCCTATAATTACCCACTTTCTGCCTACCTCCTTTTTTAAACAGTGGTGTCACGTTTGCTAATTTCCAATCCGCCGGGACCACCCCAGAGTCTAGTGAATTTTGGTAAATTATCACTAGTGCATTTGCAATTTCCCTAGCCATCTAGGGAAATATTTGGGGTGGCAGAGGAGCCGGGAGTGCAGGAGGCGAAAGAGGCTGGAATTCTGGCCTTTGCGTCCCTGGTAGCCCGGCGAAGGATTCTCCTTCAGTGGAAAGATGCAAGGCCCCCAAGCGTGGAATCCTGGATCAGCGATATGGCAGGGTTCATTCAATTGGAGAGGGTGAAATTTGCCTTGAGAGGGTCGGTACAAGGGTTCTTTAGGCGGTGGCAACCGTTTTTAGACTTTCTGGCAGAACGATAGACGTTGGTCAATGGCAGCAGCAGCTCGGGGGGGGGGGTTTACTTTATTTCTGTTTATGTTATTTACACTGGAGGGTCTGAGGGGGTGTATACACCTGTTGTGTTAAGTCGGGGTGTTAATGTTAATTTATTTATGTACAGCGGGGAGGGGTTTTGGGCGGTTGCTTTTTTCGATTGTGTTTTGTACTTAACCCTGTTGGGTTCTTTTTTCTTTCTCATTTTGTTATTGATATTTTATGAAAACCTTTAATAAAAATTATTTTAAAAATGTTTAAAGCAGTGCTAACCACTGTGCTCCCTTGCTGCCATTTCCTGCACACTTCACTGAACCAGAGTCAATCCCTTGGCTAGATGGTAATTATTATTTTATTTATTCGTTAGATGTGGGTGCCTCTGGCAGGGCCAGCATTTATTCTCCATCCTGAATTACCCTTGAGGAAGTGGTGTGTAGATACACACATTGCTGTTCGAGAGGATGTTTCAGGATTTTGACCCAGCGACAGTGAAGGAATGGCCTGGAGGGGAACTTGCAGATGGTGGTATTCCCATGGATCTGTTGTCCTTGTCAATATGACATGAGAATAAAGTCGCCATACTCCCCGAGGACCAAAGTCTGCTCTCTCCTTTTTGAGAGAGAGTTGACAGATGGTCATTTAACCTGAGGGTCACCACACCTCAGGCAAGGGGCAAGGTTGAGAAGGCGGGGCCTTCATGAATAACTTCAGCTGGTAAGGCACTTGAACCCTCACTGATGGCGTCACTCCGCATCACGAACCAGCGGTCCAGCCAACTAAGCGAACCGATCCCCTATATGTAAATGTCGCTACAATCCCAAAGGCCCAAAGACTGTTCTTCCATTTTTTTTTAGATAATCTGTAACCTCATGGCCTGGCATATCCCCCACTTTACTATTACCGATATTGACATCTGGGAGAGGCATCAAAGGTTTCAAGGATTCAGAGGTAAGACTTTTAACTGCAACTTGACATGCTGCAAGACAGCTTAATGATTTTCAAAGCTACTGAAAGAAGAGCCCCATCCTGGGAAAGACTCCCGACCTGACTCTTCCAGTCCAGCCTGACCACCCGCCGACCCTCTGAAGGATCCTCCTCGGCACCCTGAAGGTACAGAGGTAGGAACATAACAACATAGGAATTAGGAGCAGAAGTCGACAATTCAGCCTGCTCCGCCATTTAATCAGACGATGGCTGATTTTATCCTGCCTCAGATCCACCTCCCTGCCTGTTCTCCATATCCCTTTGACCCATTTTTTATCAAAAATATATCTAACTCCCCCCCCCCCCCCCACCTCGGAGACGATGGCGCCAGGTTGGCATAGCCAAGGGGTGTGGAAGGGTGGGGTCTGGAGGGTGGACTGAGGGGAGGGCGAGGCCTCAAGTGGAAGGACTGGAGGGGAGCTTGAAGGAGGGAGGGGCCTGAAAGGGGGTCCTGCATTTGGCGAGCCCATAACGGGGTATCGCTCACTTTGGGGTGTCTTGTCAGTGATTCGGAGGGGGGGGGGGGGGAGAGCCTTGCCATCAATTGGGGGAGGGCTGCTATGTTATTCTGAGATCAGGGCACCCTTTACAAATGACACCCCGATCTCTGAGGACCTATCAGTGAGTTTAGGCCCTGCTCCACTCAAGGCCAGCGCAAAACCCGCCCTTCTCCGTTGAATTGCACCTCAGCAACACTGCCAGCGTCAGCAGGAAACACACTGGTTTTCCCACTGGCGGCAGCACTTAATTTTTAATCAGTTGAATCATGGCTAGGATCCAGATGTTTTCAGAGCTGCCAGAATCAAGTCTCAACAGAAAGATAGGCACTGTGCCAAACAATATGGAAACTTTGCAACAGCATATAATCTGCTGCTGAATCCAGAGGTGCTAGAGGAATGTTTGAAGGAACCAAGAAAGCAACAGGCCCAGTGGCAACACAATCAGCCCCCTCGAAGACAAAGACAGGGATGATTATCGCTGAACATGGCAAGCAGATGGAAAGGTGGATGGCGCACTGTCTCGAACGCCACACAACAGAGAATGTTGTGACTGAAGAAGCTCTCAGCACAATTTCAGACGTCCCTGCCACAAAGGAGCTGGAGAAGGCCATTGACCATCTTGCCAGTGGTAATACTCCAGAAATTGATGGCATTCCACCTGAAATAATCGAAAGCAGAAAACTGCCAATGCTACAGCAGCTCCATGAACTTGTGTCTCTGCTGGAAGGAAAGTCATGCATAAAGGAAACGTAGTCACCTTGTTCAAAAAACAAGGAGATCGCAGTGACTGCAGCAATTCCCGAGACATCTCCTTGCTAAGTATCATGGGATAGTCTTTGCTTCTGTTATTCTGATGTCATGTGAGAGTACCTTTAAGAAATGGATGTTTAATCAATGTACCTTTAAGAAATGGAGCTGATCATATTACTGAAGTGATGTCAGAGGGTGGGGGGAACTGAGCTCACTTCTGCTTTTTTTTTAGTTTCAGTTTGAGAAGGCAGCTGGGAGTGTCTGTGTGTTTTGCTGTGAGCTGCAGGAAGAAACACAGAGCTGGTCTGTTGATTTCTGAAATCCAAAGACGATAAATATATTGAATGTAACCTAATGTGTTCCAATTTTTGAAGGTTTGAAATCTTTTAGATGTTTAAAGGAGCAGTTTGAAGGATTATTTAGTGTTGTAGTCTTTTGGGGTTATCTTTGAAGTAATGGGTGTTAAGATATTCAATGTTTTGACTTCCGGGTGCGGCGATGACCAGCTAAGTCGCATGTTTCAGCAGCTCCCGGTGGAACGGACTTTTGGGCTCTTGATAGGAGCCCCAACGGCAATTTTAACGTCTAAAAACACTGTGCGGTAAACCAGAAGGGAATCCCCCCCGGACACGGATGGAAAAAGAGAGGAAAGCAGCCGGATTGCGGTGGATCCTCTAGAGCAGCGGCCAGGAAGGCAGGCACAAAGCAAGATGGCGTCGGAAGGAGGCAGTTTAATATGGGGCCCTGACCAACAAGAGTTCCTGCGGCGTTGCGTGGAAGAACTTAAAAAGGAGATGAAGAAGGAGCTGTTGGCCCCGATATTACAGGCGATTGAAGGGCTAAAGGAGGAGCAAAAGACCCAGGAGCAGGAGCTTTGGGTCGTGAAGGCAAAGGCTGCTGAGAATGAGGACGACGTACAGGGCCTGGTGGTGAGGACAGAGATGCACGAGGCACAACACAAAAGGTGTGTGGAAAGGCTGGAGGTGCTGGAGAATAATGCGAGGAGGAAGAATTTAAGGATTCTTGGTCTTCCCGAAGGTGCAGAAGGGGCGGACGTCGGGGCATATGTGAGCACGATGCTGCACTCGTTAATGGGATCGGAGGCCCCGACGGGCCAGTTGGAGGTGGAGGGAGCCTATCGAGTTATGGCGCGAAGACCGAGGGCTGGAGAAATTCCTCGAGCCATAGTGGTGAGATTTCTCCGATATAAGGACAGAGAGATGGTCCTCAGATGGGCAAAGAAAACTCGGAGCAGTAGGTGGGAGAACGCCGTGATCCGCGTATATCAAGATTGGAGTGCGGAGGTGGCGAGAAGGAGGGCAAGCTTTAATCGGGCCAAGGTGGTGCTGCACAAAAGAAAGGTTAAATTTGGAATGCTGCAGCCGGCAAGACTGTGGGTCACACATCAAGGGAAACACCACTACTTTGAAACGTGGCGTGACATTGAGGCGTGGACATTTATTGTCGAGGAGAAACTGGAATAAGCGTGCTAGAAAAAGAACGTTTGGGACAAAGTGGTGGGGCGAATATGTGGGGTGAAGAGGGGGAAAAGGGGGAAGAGATGATTTCACAAGTTGTTAATCCTGCAACCCTGTAACTCTTCTCTCTTCCCCATGTCGTGGGGGAGGGGGGGAGGGAGGATGAGGAGCTGGGGGCGCCGGCCATTGGGGGCGGGGCCAAATGGGAAGCGCGGGCTTTGTTCCTGCGCTATGGTAATCATGGCGGGAACAGGGAAGCAGGAAGGAGGGGGCCTCGCACAGTGGGAGCCGAGGTCACGGGGGGAAGCCGAGGTCGGCCAGAGTTGGCTGACTTCTGGGAGCAACATGGGGGGTGCAATTACGCTAGTGAGGGATCTAGCGGGGGGGGGGGGGTTAACTGGGTTGCTGCTGCTGGGGAGAAGGGGGAGCTGGTATGGGGTGGGGTGGTCGGGGCGGGAGGGTGCCGTTGGGGGGAGATACAGCTACGTGAGGAGCTGGATTGAAAAAGGAGATGGCTAGTCGACAAGGGGGGGGGGGGGTAAAGAACCCCCCAACCCGGCTGATCATGTGGAATGTGAGAGGGCTGAACGGGCCGATAAAGAGGGCACGGGTACTCGCACACCTAAAGAAACTTAAGGCAGATGAGGTTATGCTGCAGGAGACGCATCTGAAACTGATAGACCAGGTCAGACTACGCAAAGGATGGGTGGGGCAGGTGTTTCATTCGGGGCTAGATGCAAAAAACAGGGGGGTGGCTATACTAGTGGGGAAGCGGGTAATGTTTGAGGCAAAGACCATAGTGGTGGATAGTGGGGACAGATACGTGATGGTGAGTGGCAATTTGCAAGGGGAGGCGGTGGTCTTAGTGAACGTATATGCCCCGAACTGGGATGATTCCAACTTTATGAGGCGTATGTTAGGACGTATCCCGGACCTAGAGGTGGGGAAGTTGGTAATGGGTGGAGATTTTAATACGGTGCTGGACCCAGGGCTGGACAGATCGAGGTCCAGGACCGGAAGGAGGCCGGCTGCAGCTAGGGTGCTTAAGGACTTTATGGAGCAGATGGGAGGTGTAGACCCCTGGAGATTTAGTAGACCTAGGAGTAAGGAGTTTTCGTTTTTCTCCTATGTCCACAAAGTTTATTCACGGATAGACTTTTTTGTTTTGGGAAGGGCACTGATCCCGAAGGTGACGGGGACGGAGTACACAGCTATAGCTATTTCGGATCACGCTCCACATTGGGTGGACCTGGAGATAGGGGAGGAAAAAGAACAGCGTCCACCCTGGAGAATGGACATGGGATTATTGGCAGATGAGGGGGTGTGTTTAAGGGTGAGGGGGTGTATTGAAAGGTACTTGGAACTCAATGATAATGGGGAGGTTCAGGTGGGAGTGGTCTGGGAGGCGCTGAAGGCAGTGGTTAGAGGGGAGCTGATATCTATTAGGGCACATAAAGGAAAGCAGGAGGGTAGGGAAAGGGAGCGGTTGTTGAAAGAACTTCTGAGGGTGGACAGACAATATGCGGAGGCACCGGGGAGGGACTGTACAGGGAAAGGCAAAGGCTACATGTAGAATTTGACTTGTTGACTACGGGTAATGCAGAGGCACAATGGAGGAAGGCACAGGGTGTACAGTATGAATATGGGGAGAAGGCGAGCAGGTTGCTGGCCCACCAACTGAGGAAAAGGGGAGCAGCAAGGGAGATAGGGGGGGTGAGAGATGAGGAGGGAGAGATGGAGCGGGGAGCGGAGAGAGTGAATGGAGTGTTCAAGGCATTTTATGAAAGATTATATGAAGCTCAGCCCCCGGATGGGAAGGAGAGAATGATGTGCTTTCTGGATCAGCTGGAATTTCCGAAGGTGGAGGAGCAGGAGAGGGCGGGACTGGGAGCACAGATTGAGACGGAGGAAGTAGTGAAAGGGATTGGGAGCATGCAGGCGGGGAAGGCCCCGGGACCAGACGGATTCCCAGTTGAATTCTATAGGAAATATATGGACTTGCTGGCCCCGCTACTGATGAGAACCTTTAATGAGGCGAGGGAAAGGGGGCAGCTGCCCCCGACTATGTCAGAGGCAACGATATCGCTCCTCCTAAAGAAGGAAAAAGACCCGCTGCAATGCGGGTCCTATAGGCCTATTTCCCTCCTGAATGTGGACGCTAAGATTCTGGCCAAGGTAATGGCAACGAGGATAGAGGATTGTGTCCCGGGGGTGGTTCATGAGGACCAAACTGGGTTTGTGAAGGGGAGACAGCTGAAAACAAATATACGGAGGCTGCTAGGGGTAATGATTATGCCCCCACCAGAGGGGGAAGCGGAGATAGTGGTGGCGATGGACGCCGAGAAAGCATTTGATAGAGTGGAGTGGGATTATTTGTGAGAGGTGCTGAGGAGATTTGGCTTTGGAGATGGGTATATCAGATGGGTACAGTTGCTGTATAGGGCCCCGATGGCGAGCATGGTCATGAATGGACGGGGGTCTGATTATTTTCGGCTCCATAGAGGGACGAGGCAGGGATGTCCTCTGTCCCCGTTATTGTTTGCACTGGCGATTGAGCCCCTGGCCATAGCATTGAGGGGTTCCAGGAAGTGGAGGGGGGTACTCAGGGGAGGAGAAGAACACCGGATATCTCTGTATGCGGATGATTTGTTGCTATATGTGGCGGACCCGGCGGAGGGGATGCCAGAGATAATGCGGATACTTGGGGAGTTTGGGGATTTTTCAGGGTATAAATTGAACATGGGGAAAAGTGAGTTGTTTGTGGTGCATCCAGGGGAGCAGAGCAGAGAAATAGAGGATTTACCGTTGAGGAAGGTAACAAGGGACTTTCGGTACTTGGGGATCCAGATAGCCAAGAATTGGGGTACGTTACATAGGCTTAATTTAACGCGGTTGGTGGAACAGGTGGAGGAGGACTTTAAGAGATGGGACATGGTGTCCCTGTCACTGGCAGGGAGGGTGCAGGTGGTTAAAATGGTGGTCCTCCCGAGATTCCTTTTTGTGTTTCAGTGCCTCCCGGTGGTGATCACGAAGGCTTTTTTCAAAAGAATCGAGAAGAGTATTATGAGTTTTGTGTGGGCCGGGAAGACCCCGAGAGTGAGGAGGGGATTTTTGCAGCGTAGTAGGGACAGGGGGGGCTGGCACTACCGAGCCTAAGTGAGTACTTCTGGGCCGCCAATATTTCAATGGTGTGTAAGTGGATGGGAGAAGAGGAGGGAGTGGCGTGGAAGAGATTGGAGAGGGCGTCCTGCAGTGGGACTAGCCTACAAGCTATGGTGACGGCGCCGTTGCCGTTCTCACCAAAGAAATACACCACAAGCCCGGTGGTGGTGGCTACATTGAAAATTTGGGGGCAGTGGAGACGGCATGGGGGAAAGACGGGAGCCTCGGTGCGGTCCCCGATAAGAAATAACCATAGGTTTGTTCCGGGGAGAATGGATGGGGGATTTGGAGCATGGCAAAGAGCAGGGGTAGCACAATTGAGAGATCTGTTCGTAGATGGGACGTTTGCGAGTCTGGGAGCGCTGACGGAAAAATATGGGTTGCCCCAAGGGAATGCATTTCGGTATATGCAACTGAGGGCTTTTGCGAGGCAACAGGTGAGGGAATTCCCGCAGCTCCCGACGCAGGAGGTGCAGGATAGAGTGATCTCAGAGACACGGGTGGGGGATGGTAAGGTGTCGGACATATATAGGGAAATGAGGGACGAGGGGGAGATCTTGGTAGATGAGCTGAAAGGGAAATGGGAAGAAGAGCTGGGGGAGGAGATTGAGGAGGGGCTGTGGGCTGATGCCCTACGTAGGGTAAACTCATCGTCCTCGTGTGCCAGGCTAAGCCTGATACAATTTAAGGTGTTACACAGGGCGCATATGACTGGAGCACGGCTCAGTAAATTTTTGGGGGTAGAGGATAGGTGTGCGAGATGCTCGAGAAGCCCAGCGAATCACACCCACATGTTCTGGTCATGCCCGGCACTAGAGGGGTTTTGGGTGGGGGTGGCAAAGGTGCTTTCGAAGGTGGTGGGGGTCCAGGTCGAATCAAGCTGGGGGTTGGCTATATTTGGGGTTGCAGAAGAGCCGGGAGTGCAGGAGGCGGGAGAGGCTGATGTTTTGGCCTTTGCGTCCCTAGTAGCCCGGCGCAGGATATTGTTAATGTGGAAGGAAGCCAAACCCCCGGGTGTGGAGACCTGGATAAACGACATGGCAGGGTTTATAAAGTTAGAACGGATTAAGTTCGTACTAAGGGGTTCGGCTCAAGGGTTCACCAGGCGGTGGCAACCGTTCGTCGACTACCTCACAGAAAGATAGAGAGAATGGAAAAGAAGAAGACAACAGCAGCAACCCAGGGGGGAGGGGGGGGGGGGGAGTAATCGGACGGACTCTCAGGGATGTTATTGTATATGTATAGGCACTTGTTTTAGGTAATGTATATTGGACTGTTGGATTGTATCTTTGGAGAGTATTTATTTTTGACCAGGCAGTTGCCATTTAGTTTGGTTTATGTTTCTGTTCGTATATTATTTATTTATTTGTTTCAAACTGGCCACTGTTATTTATATTGCTTTATTGTTGTTTAAAAGAAACACTACGAACTGTTATGTTTGGCCAAAAAATCTTGAATAAAATATATTTTAAAAAAAAGATATTCAATGTTTGTTTTTAAAAGGTTAACTTTGAGTTCATAGAATAAACATTGTTTTGTTTTAAAAACCATTTGTCCATTTCTGCTGTATCACACCTGGAGAGTACGGCGTGAGCTTCCCACACCACAACCTATTAAAAGTTGTGGGTCGGTTGAACTCATGAAACACTTTGGGGTTCTGTAAACCCGGACCCATAACACTGACCAGTTTGCAAACCCTGGAATCACGCATTTGCACTCAGTCTCAGTTTGACTTCAGAGTTGGCAGATCAACAGTCGACATGATTTTCTCACTTCAGCAGGTACAGGAAAAGTGTTGCGAACAGCACTGAACACTCTATATTACCTTCTCAGACGTCACCAAGGCTTTCAATCTTGTCCAGTAAGAAGTTTTACAACACCAGGTTAAAGTCCAACAGGTTTGTTTCGATGTCACTAGCTTTCGGAGCACTGCTCCTTCCTCAGGTGAATGAAGAGGTATGTTCCAGAAACATATATATAGACAAATTCAAAGATATCAATCTTGTCAGAAGAGAAGGACTCTTTAAACTGCTGCTGCAAATAGGCCTCCTGTCTGGACTCGGTTTACACTTCTTCTTTCCATGAGAACATGTGCCGTTTCATCAGTTACAGTGGAGCAATATCAGATGCTTTTAAGGTCAGCAGTGGGTTAAAGCAAGTCTACCTTCTATCGCCAGCTCATTTTGGTATACTTTTCTCATTGCTGCTATTGCATGCTTTCAGTGACTCAAATGAGGATATCTACCTGCCTACCAGAGCTGACAGCAAACTCTTGAACTTGCCAAGACTCTGTGCCAAGACCAAAGTGTGTAATACCCTCGTCCATAAATTGCTGTTTTCTGATGATGCTGCACTGGCATCCCCAACAGAGGTACGCTTGCAACAACCTGTGGATTAGTTCTCCCAGGCCTGCAAGCGGTTTGGACTGACAATCAGCATCAGGAAAACCAAAGTTATGGGCTACGGCATATGGATTCCACCTTCCGTTAACATCGACAACCTCACTCTTGAGGTTGTTGACAGCTTCAGATTTTGTCAAGACCTTGAAATTCTTATGCTGCCAGAAGTCAGAATCCTGTCCCATTGCCAAAACCTAGACCACACACTATACATAACCTCCATAATGGGTTTCAGCCCACATTACACCACTGCCGTACATTGGAACCCATTATCAAATTACTACACACTGTTGTGATAAATTACATATTCTGAGGTATGGTTTTGTTTTTAAGAAAACACGACTTTTGCCTTTCACACTTCCTCTCCACTCATGCTATTATGACTCCCGTTTACTCTGCCCCACCAATGTTGGCATTTAATGTCTCCTGTTTTATTTTCATTCATGGGATGTTGACGCCTTCTCCATCCATCAATGAGGGCAGATAAGGGTTTGAAGTCACATGTAGGCCAGGCAAGGATGACAGATTCCCTTCCCTACATTCGTGAACCAGATGAGCTTTTACGATTTATGGTCATCATTGGACTTTTAATTCCAGATTTTTATTGGTTTCAAATTCCACCATCTGGGAATTCGAACCCAGGTCTTCAAAGCATTTTAAAATAATAATCTTTATTGTCACAAGTAGGCTTACATTAACACTGCAATGAAGTTACTGTGAAAAGCCCCTCGCCGCCACATTCCAGCGCCTGTTCGGATACACAGAGGGAGAATTTAGAATGTCCAAATTACCTAACAGCACATCTTTGGACGGTGGGAGGAAACCGGAGCACCCGGAGGAAACCCACGCAGACACAGGGAGAACGTGCAGACTGTGCACAGACAATGAGCCAAGCCGGGAATCGAACCTGGGACCCTGGAGCTGTGAAGCAACAGTGCTACCCACTGTGCTACCGTACTGCCCCTATAGTGCAGAAGGAGGTCATTCGGCCCATCAAGTCTGCTCCAACCTACTGAAAGAGCACCCCCATCCCTGCAATCTTATAACCACACTTAACTGCACATCCCTGGACACTAGGGGGTAATTTAACATGGCCAATCCACCTAACATGCACATCTTTGGATGTGGGAGGAAACCGGAGCACCCGGAAGATACCCATGCAGACACGGGGAGAAAGTGCAAACTCCACAGTCACCTGAGGCCGGAATTGAACCCGGGTCCCTGGAGCTGTGAGGCAGCAGTGCTAAACACTGAGCCACCGTGCCGGTAGAAAAAAATCTGTGCTCCAATGGGAAAAAGAGGCTAATCCCCTAAGTGGTGAATACATTGTGTAAATAAACAATAATTTATTGAGGGACCAGATCAATATCAGATCATATTATATCTTGAAACTGACACTCACTCTCTTGAGCAGCGGTGTCAACATACCAACAGCAATTGAAACTCAGCCAAGCATTCACAATGGTCACAATTTTCCGAGGTCTCTGGATTACTAGTCCAGCGACAATACCATTACACCACCGCCTCTCCTCTTGTCTTCTGCCCTTCAGTGACAAAACTTCACTATTATGCTTGTTCATTATATTTCTAATTTTTCACAGTTCTACCACCGACAGAAATGTTAATTCTGTTTCGTTCTCCACGGTCACTGCCAAACCAACTGAGCATTTCCAGCATTTTCGTTTTTTAATTTAGGTTTAGTTGAATTTGGAAAGTGGACCAATGTTATGCGGAATCTTGAGATTACCTCAAATTCACCACTGTCGTAATTTGCAATGGAGAACTTGTCAGTTACTTTTGCCTAGACGAAAGATGGATGCAGTCAAATGGACACGATTTGGCAATACGCATGCGCACTGCGCTTTGGCGCGGGTCGGAGCGGCGCGGCGGTTACGTCACCGCGTGCGGCGGCCTGGGTCACGTGATGTGCGCGATGACCTCAATGGCCAGCAGGTAAGATGGCGTCCTGCAATGAAGCAGGAACTAGTATCAAATTAATCTAGTTTAAAAAAAAAGTTAATTTTATTCACGACATTGTGGTGAACATTCCAGGAGACAGAAAGCCAGTAGGTAAGCATCGGGGCCATTTAAATTGGCAAGCGGGTTTAAAGGAGCGCAGCCTTTAACCCTATCGGTTAAAGGTCCATAGTCACTGGGCGAAAGGTAGGGAGTAAAGTTAAAACTACAGACTCTAAATATTCAGATCGAGTCATGGTACCGCTCTCCACTCCGTTATTTCGCGATCACGTTCCCGATCACCACGGGCAGGCTTCCCAGTCTTGCGGCTTCTGTTGGTGTTGTGTCGGATACGAGGCCCTTTCGAAACGCCCATGTTGACACTTCTTCACGCATCATTTTATCAGCTAAAAGTTGAAAGGCGGATGACAGATTTGTGTTTAAAAAATCTCCCACACTGTTGGTGACTTGCAGTTTTATCCAAAATGTATCGTGTGTTTTATTTGTACATTTTTGAATTTCCAGATTGCCTGAATTATGTAGGGGTTTTCTGACACTTATATTTGATCTATTTCATATGCTTTCTGAAATCAGGTATATTATATGATGTAGCAAAATGAAGGTTCGTGTTTCAATCAACTTTTAATAAAATTATATTTCTAGTGACTGACTAAATAATTCCGAGCATTTTCCAACGTTTTTCGTTCAAAGGTTTGTTTAGTAGATTGCTACCACTGGAAAAGGTTTTATGTTTTGCTTTTTTCCATTTTCTGAGTTTTGTGTGCAACTGATGACTGGAATTATCTTAATGTGGTTTATGAGTCTTCCAAAATGTAACATTGTTCTTTCTAATTATTCAATATGCATTCATATAACTTTTGAGCGGATGTGAAATTCCTTTAGTTTTATTCTTCTCAAGAGGATAGGCAGCCAATGTTTTCAGGTCTGTGCCAGGAAGGATTCCAGTTAACTGGCAAACTATTTTCCTTTTCGCATCATTTCTATGTGGAGGCATCAGGTCTCTGCCTATTCATTATGTGTTGGAAACTCAGTGGAACAGACAATTGAACTTGTCCACCCTCTCTGTTATTTGCTCACGTTTTGATTACATTTTTTAGATTCATCTTTTGTCTTTTTCTGCTGATTCCTATTAACCTTCCATTCCCACTTTCATTACTTTTTTTCCATAGCATCTTCTTCATTGATCCTTCATCTTCCTGTTTCCTCTTGTCTCTTTGCTGCTGGCATTGAGGATGGAAACACATTGCGTAGTCGCATTGTGATTATGATTCACTTCCAGTACTGGAAGTAAATGTATAAAAGGTTTTTTCAAAATGTCAAAAATTGATTTTAATTAATATTTGCAGTGATGTAATATGATTTCTATAGAAGTAGAAAAAAACAAATGACTGTGGATCCTGGAAACTGAAACAAAAACAGAAAATACTGGACAATCTCAGCAGGTCTAACAGCATCTGTGGAGCGAAGGGAGCTAACGTTTCGAATCTGGATGATTCTTCGTCAAAGCTCACGAACGGTTCGAGTCTAGACAAAGGGTCATCCAGACTCAAAATGTTAGCTCCCTTTTCTCTCCACAGATCCTGTCAGATCTGCTGAGATTGTCCAATATTTCTGTTTTTGTGTCTATAGAAGTAGACTGCATGTGATAAGTGATGAAATCATAACTTTCTTGTACTGGAGTGGTGTTGACATTTTCAACATATTTTACAGATGTTAATGTGCTATTTTGTTAAGATCTATAAAATGGACAATTGAAGTGGAATATTTTCTTTAAAACATTTTTTGTTCAATCTTTCTAATTAAGGGCAGTTTAGCATGGCCAATCCACCTAATAATAATACGCCTACTTGTGACAATAATAAAGATTATTATTAGGTGGATTAATTATAATTTTTATTATTGTTCCAAGTAGGCTTACATTAACATTGCAATGAAGTTACTGTGAAAATCCCTTAGTCGCCACATTCCAGCGCCTGTTCGGGTACACTGACGGAGAATTCAGAATGTCCAATTCACCGAACAGCATGTCTTTCGGGGCTTTGTGGGATGAAACCGGAGCATCCGGAGGAAACCCACGCAGACACAGGGAGAACATGCAAACTCTGCACAGACAGTGACCCAAGCCGGGAATCGAACCTGGGACCCTGGCACTGTGAAGCAACAGTGCTAACCACTGTGCTCCCGTGCCTATCCTACACGTCTTTGGGGGTGGGACCCACACAGACATGGGGAGAATGTTCAAACTCCATATGGACAGTAACCCGGGTCCTTAGTGCCGTGAAGCAGCAGTGCGAACCACTACTCCAGTGGTAAGGGTAAATAGTAGGATAAATCATCAATTCTGAAAGTATTTGAAAATGTAGCTTGCAAAGTGAAGTATGGGTACACATTTTGAAAACCAGTAAATTAAAACTCATGTGAGCATTGCACATCTATGATGTAAAGCAATGTCTGAAATGTGCTGGAAGGGATATCCTTTGTTGTAAATTGCCTATCAATTTATAAATTAGCAAGTGGCACCTCCAACTTTTATATAAATATTAAACCAAAACTAATTTGGCTGTTTAGTACAGGGCTAAATCGCTGGCTTTGAAAGTAGACCAAGGCAGGCCAGCAGCACGGTTCACTTCCCGTAACAGCCTCCCTGAACAGGCGCCGGAATGTGGCGACTAGGTGCTTTTCACAGTAACTTCATTTGAAGCCTACTTGTGACAATAAGCAATTTTCATTTTCATTGACCTTTAAATAACTTGGCATTTGTTTCTTTTGTACAACAAATGAAGTGTTAATTTTAAGGCAAGATACAAATAATATGGTTCCTGAGAGTCTGGAGCTTTTAATTTAAACGATGAGGACATAGATATAGTACCCACACTACATAAGCAAAGGTAATTCACCACAAAATGAATTCTGTATGTTAGGGACGTTTCAGTGGTGCCTTATCTTCTGACCAGGAGAATCTTAATTTATTTTCTTAAAAAACAAAGGTCAAAAGTCATATGAACCCATAAATTCCATATTTATTGTCTTTTAAAAAAATAAATTTGAAGTACCAAATTCTTTTTGTTTTCCAATTAAGGGGTAATTTAGCGAGGCCAATCCACCTACCCTGCACATCTTTGGGTTGTGGGGACGAGACCAACGCAGACAGGGGGTGAATGTGCAAACTACACACGGACAGTGACCCGGGGCTGGATAGAACGCTGGTCCTTGGCGCCGTGAGGCAGCAGTGCTAACCACTGCACCACCGTGCTGCCCCACTTTTATTGTCAATCAATGACACACCTTGGTGGAGGGCAGCACGGTAGCATTGTGGCTAGCACAATTGCTTCACAGCTCCAGGGTCCCAGGTTCGATTCCGGCTTGGGTCACTGTCTGTGCGGAGTCTGCACATCCTCCCCGTGTATGCGTGGGTTTTCTCCCGGTGCTCCGGTTTCCTCCCACAGTCCAAAGATGTGCAGGTTAGGTGGATTGGCCATGATAAATTGCCCTTAGTGTCCAAAATTGCCCTTAGTGTTGGGTGGGGTTACTGGGTTATGGGGATAGGGTGGAGGTGTTGACCTTGGGTAGGGTGCTCTTTCCAAGAGCCGGTGCAGACTCGATGGGCCAAATGGCCTCCTTCTGCACTGTAAATTCTATGATATTCTTTTGAACAGTGTTGAGCTGGATTTGGTTCAGAGCCTTGTCATAATATACACCAGTATATCATGGTGCAGACACACACACTAATGGACACACAGCAAGACCAATCAACACACACAACACCGCAGCCAATCACCAGTTAGAGCACACTCACTATAAAGACAGAGGGCATCAGAGTTCCTGCTCATTCGGGATGCAGCCTCTCAGAAGGACAGAGCTTACAGCACAGATCTTCACCATGTGCTGAATGCATAGACTGGTTAAGACAGACATAGGTCTTTAGTTTAATCTAACATCGTGTTAACCCACAGTGAAAGTATGTTCAACAGTTTCTAGCTTAATAAAATAGTGTTGTACTATTTTAAGTGTTGGTGGCCTGTATGTGTTCCACGGATCTAGAACACCCAACACATCAAGCCTTTCTTCACATTGCACTTCCATAGGAGGGTTAATAGAGAGTATTTTTTAAAATAGCAATTTGTGTGGTTATCTCCGAATGTAGCTAACCTAGGTACATAGAAACATACGTAGAAAATAGAAGCAGGAGGAGGTAATTCGGCCCTTCGCACCTGCTCTGCCATTCATTATGATCATGGCTGATCATCAAGTCCAATACCCTGATTCCGCTTCCACCCATCCCCAGATCCCTTTATCCCCAAGAGCTGTAGAAACATAGGCTGTCTCTGATGAATAGATTCCGATAAAGGCTATTGCTTCAGTTGAGAAAGGCTGGCATCTAAGTGGATGACTTAGTTTTACCATTTGGCTGTCTAAAGGCCTTGGGGAGGATGCAGAGGAGATTTATTAGAATGATACTAGGGATGAGTGATGTGTAAATATCCAAGAAGCTTTGATTATTGGATTGGATTTGATAATTGTCATGTGTACCGAGGTACAGTGAAAAGTATTTTTCTGTGAGCGGCTCAAACAGATAATTTAGTACATGAAAAGAAAATACATAATAGGGCAACACAAGGTACACAGTGTAAATACATAGACACCGGCATCGGGTGAAGCATACAGGGGTGTAGTATTAATCAGGTCAGTCCATAGGAGTGTCGTTTAAGAGTCTGGTAACAGCAGGGATGAAGCTGTTTTTGAATCTGTTCGTGCATGTTCTCAGACTTCTGTATCTCCTGCCTGATGGAAGAAGTTGGAGGAGTGAGTGAGCAGGGTGGGAGGGGTCTTGATTATGCTTCCCGCTTTCCTAAGGCTGCAGAGGTATAGATAGAGTCAGGAGGCGGGTTTGTGTGATGGACTGGGCGGTGTTCACGACTCTCTGAAGTTTATTTCGGTCTTGGGTCGAGCAGTTGCCATACCAGGCTGTGATGCCGCTAGATAGGATGCTTTTTATGGCGCATCTGTAAAAGTTGGTAGGAGACAGTGTGAACATTGATTGTTGTCATTACACCACTCCACTAGGTTCTCTATCTCCCTACTGTATTCTGACTTGTCGTTATTCGAGATCCAACCCACTATGGTTGTGTCATCAACAAACTTGGAGATGGAGTTGGAACCAAATTTTGCAGTGCAGTTGTGTGTATGTGTATAGGGAGTATAGTAGGAGGCTAAGTACACAGCCTTGCAGGGCCCCGGTATTGACGACTATCATGGAGGAGGTGCTGTTGTTTATTTTTACTGTTTGTGGTCTATCGGTCAGAAAGTCGAGGATCCAGTATCAGAGTGAGGAGCCAAGTCCTAGGTTTTGGAGCTTTGATATGAGCTTGGCTGGGATTATGGTGTTGAAGGCGGAGCTGTAGTCAATAAATAGGAATCTGATGTAGGAGTTCTTGTTGTCGAGATGCTCTAGCGATGAGTGTAGGGCCAGGGTGATGGCATCTGCTGTGGACTGGTTTTGGCGGTATGCTAATTGCACTGGATCTAGGCGTTCTGGGAGTATGGAGTTGATGCACTTCATGACCAACCTCTCGAAGCACTTCATTATGATTGATGTCAGGGCCACCGGACGGTAGTCATTGAGGCCCGTTGCCTGGTTTTTGGAACAGAGAAGAGTGAGGGGAGATTTATTAGACATTTTAAAAATTTAAGTGAGGTTTTCGTAGAGTAGATAGTGTGAAACTATTTCCACATCAGTAACTGGTGGGCATACATTTACGATAATTTCAAAAAATAGAGAGGTGAAATGAGATTTGTAACAGTGAGTTATGATGATCTGGATTGCATGTCTGAAAGAGTGGTAGAAGCAGATTTCATAGTAACTTTCAAAATGGAATTGGATATTTACTTTTGAAGTGGAGAAAATTGGAGGCCACGGGGAGAGCAGAGGAGTGTGACTAACTGAATATCTTTCAAAGAGATAGTATAGACACAATAATTCATTAAGTATTTTATGCTCAGGATTCCATTTTGTAGTTAAAGGATAGTTTTTCCAGATTTTGTTGAAATAGGCAATACCTCTCAAATGTTAACAAACCAGCTCAAATCTGCCAGGCCGTACTGACTGTCATCACAAGTGATATTTCCAGATACATCTATGTGTTTGACAACTACTGGACAGCTTTTGTTATGGGACTATTCTGGAATGTTAAATTGATGTAAGTTAATGTAAAACAAAAGTGAAGATTGTGGAGGCGGAATAATGTTATCTCAGGATAAAAAACAAAACAGTAGGATGGAAGATTGATACCTGTGAGGCTAATCGCCATGTAATCAGACTCAGGAACTGTCATGTGAATTCCTCGGCCGCCTTTTTGTCTTGTTTGTTTAAATATCACCTCCTCCAATAAAACCTCTAAACAAAGACGCTGTGTTTAGAACTTTTCATTCCTGGCATAGAGATACACCCACTGTTTTATGAAATGATACATTTTGGAAGTAGAAATTATGAAGAGATGTTGCATATATTCTTGCCTTCCAAATGAGTCTTTATCGTATCTATATCGCAAATCCTTTTTTGAATCTTTTCAATGAGATTTCCGTCCCACTGCAATATGAAACATGCCCAACCAGAGTCACAAATGATATGTCCTGTGAATGTGGTATATAGTTCTTCTTTGTTCTCCTGAGCCAATCTGATACTTCATTCTCCTCCAACACAATTCCTCTGACTAGCCTGAGGGAACTGATCTTTCTTGGTTGCATGCCTATCCATCTGATTGTAACTTCACTCTATTATCTCTCGAGTCTCTCAAAGATCTATTCCTGGACTCCTTTTCCTATTCTATATTCTAACCCTTGTTGACATAATCTATGTATGTGGGATCAGCTTCCATACAGATGCTAAGAAATTCCAGCTTCATCTTTCCATGCCGCCTGTGAATCCATCTGCTGCCCTTGTTCTGGGGCTGCTTTTCCAACATCCAATCTTGAATGAGCTACAGTTTAGTTCAGCCAAACATTGGAAAAACCAAAGTCATCATCTTTGGCCTCTGTCACAAGCTCTTTTCTCGCCATCAATTCCCCAGCTACTCCCTCAAGATGAAGCACTTTTTACTCTTGCCTTCCTTCTGAGCTCAATTGAACATCCAAATGCTGCCTACTTCCACTGTGCTTATTTTTGTCTGGCCTCAGTCCATGTCCTCGTAAAAGATTCATCCCTCCCTTCATCACCTTCATACTTGACTATATCAATGCTCTTCTAATCAACTTCCTCCAGTAATCATATTCATAAAAAAATCTGTTGCCAATCTTATTCTGCAATGACCTGCTTATCCATCACCCTTATATTGTTGACTTTCATTAGGTCCTGGTGCCCACTGCCTCAACTTTGAAATTTTGATCCCAGTTTTTAAATCCCTTTAAGGCCTTACTCTACTTTAATCTTGTCAGCTGCTCCCATCTGGCCAAATCACTGTTTTTCTTACTCTAGCCTTCTATGCATTTTCCTCTCCCTTCATCCCACCTCGCCACTGTTGGTGGCACTCCCTTGAGCTCTTTAAAGTCCATGGGCTGGAAATCCTTACTAATTGGTTTGACCACTCCACTTCCCTCTCCTCATTTCAGATCTTTCTTTACAAAAATCAGTGGTTTGACCATGCCTTATGTCCCCATCCCAAATATCTTTATCTTGGCTTCTGTTCATTTGACTTTGCTTTTGTGCCATTCACAGAATAAATTAAGGGATTTGCCTGAAATGTTAGCATTTTCCTTTCTTTCATAAAAGGGCCTTTCACAACTTCAGAACCTCCCAACATACTTTACAGTCAATGAAACACTTTTGAACTGTAGTCACAGTTGCAATATAGGGAAAACAGGTGCTGCCACATTTGCTGTGTTTCCAGTATTTTCTAATGTGTCATACTTCCAGGTTCTGCTAAAACTTGTTTTGTTTTCTCTAACTTTCAGTGATCATGTAGTAAGACTGACATCTTGTTATACAGTGATACAATTACAATAGTTAAGCTTTTTAGAATCTTAATTGCTTATTTTAATACAGGTACTCTTAAAACTGCAAATTTGAAATGTATCTGCAGTTTTTATTTTTTACATCTCAAGGTGAGGAGCATGCCAGATTGCTGTAAATCCTATGTCAATCTTTGTAATACTGTTTCGGTTCACTTTTCGTGTCAATGTTAAGTTTTCTCCGGCTGTGACTTTACCCCAAACTTGGAAGCATGTCTTAAACATCCCCACATTAACGTCATAATGTCCTCTCAGAGTGAGTGCCAAATTGGGATGTCTTATTCTGCAGGCTTCATTCCCAGTAGTAACTGGGAATTCACCGAGGCATATGAGAGAATGGGCCTCCGACTAAACATCCGGTAAACAAAGGTTCTCTACCAGCCCGCTCCTGCCACACAAAACTGCGTCCCTCGGCCATCAAGATCCATTGGACAATGTGGCTCATTTCCCATACCTTGGGAGCCTCCTGTCAGTGCGAGTAGACATTGATGATGAAATTCAACAATATTTACAATGCACCTGTGCAGTCTTCGGATGCCTGAGGAACAGAGTGTTCGAAGACCGAGACCTCAAACCGAGCCCCTGGTCTACAGAGCAGTCATGGTCCCCACCCTCCTGAATGCATCAGAAACATGGACAATGTACAGCAGACATCTCAAATACCTGGAGAGATATTGCCAATATTGCCTCCGCAAAATCCTGCAAATCCACTGGCAAGATAAACGTACCACTGTGAGTGTCCTCTCCGAGGCCAATATGTTCAGTATCATCCAGCTCGACCAGCTGCGATGGGCAGACCACATTGACCGCAACTTTTACTAGATTGTGGTATGGGGAGCACACAGCCCGCTCTACAGGTGTGGTACAGCAGAAATGGAAAAGATTTTTTTAAAGCAAAACAATGTTTATTCTATGAACTCAAGTTAACCTTTTTAAAACAAACAGTGAACATCTTAGCAACCATTAATTCAAATACAACCCCCAAAGAATACACTAAGTAACCCTTTAAGCTTTCCTTTTAACATCCATAAGACTTAAAACACCTTTTACCAGAAACACATTAGGTTAAAGTCACTACTGTTATTAGTTTTAAATCACCAGGATCGATTTACAGTCTTTAGGTTACAGCGAGAGATTCATACACCTTCTGGCTGCGACTGCAGCTATCCAGCTCTGAAAACGAAACTAAAACACCCTGCAGCAAACAGCCTAAAACGAAAGTAAAAAGCTGACAGACAGCCCAGCTCCACCCCCTCTCTGACATCACTGCAGTAATAACCACCCATTTCTTAAAGGTACTCTCACTACAGTTATTTATATACACACCCATTTATAAACACCCATTTCTTAAAGGTGCTCTCACATGACAATTGTTCCTCTAAGCAGACCATGTCTTTTACACTCCCAATATCTTTTGCTCTTAACCATATTGTGTTTGCAGAGCTTGGATTTGGCAAACTCTACCATGATAATTGCTTACTAGAAGTCACAGGATGTCTTTATGAGGTTTGTCAATCCAGATGCTGGAAAATATCAAACGTTAGACTCAACTCATAGAGTAAAAGGGTATTTGATTCTCAGAAACCAAGATACAGTACGGGCATATTATACATCACAAGTAATATTTTGGCATACATAATACCTGCCTGTTTAAAATAATTCATTGTTTTTTGCAGATCCTGTTGGCAAACTTGTAAAATGATGCTCTTTGTAGGAATGCATAAGTGGCTGTCTACTTCAGATTAATAGAAACTAGCAGCCAGTTCCGGGCTCTTCATCCGTTCAGATGTCTTTGATGTAGATGCAATTTCTTTGTCTGCTTGTTTTGTGTATTGACATATGGTCAAAATGAGCATAAAAAATCAAACCGTATCTTTGGTAGGCAGCATTACAACACTGGCTCTGAGGATCATTCCTGTCTGAACCAATGCCTTGATAAACTTCCCATGGGTAACTGCTGAATTACTGATGCAGTTGTTGCCTTTCAAAGAGAATTAATCAAATATGCTAATTGCAAGTAATGCATCTGGTCACCTTTTTAAAAACAATCTGAATTGTGATGGTGATTTAATTTTTGTTAATGAGTGGCTCTTTTGTGGCATTATTCACTGTATGGTACAGGATACGGTTTGTGTCTTGCCTGTCTGTTTTTATCTTGGCATTGTTCCTTTGTCTTGGTGTACTTTCTGTCTCTTTATTGTTTTTTAAATTATCTCTTGGTGTGTTTATGGGTCTTGTGGCCTTTCTGTTCTTTTTATCTTGGATTCTTTTTTGTCTTTTTGCATTATTGTGGATAGAAGGGAGGCATCTGCTTTCAAGTCTTCCTGCCAGAACCTTTCAATTACTTATTTCTTGTATGCATCCCTCTTTACAGCCCCCCGCAACTTTACTTTGTATTGTACTAGTACCAGTTTTGTTTTCTGTTGACATGCCTAATTTAGAATGGTTACAACCCAGAAGGAGGCCCTTTATGTTATGCCAGCCCTCTGCAAGAGCAGTTCAACTTGTTCACTTGCCCTGTTAAGTTCTGTTTCTTCTTTCCATTGTCACTCTGTTTCTTGTTCTATGACTCCCTTTCTGAAGTTGGCACTTCTACCACTGCCCTTTTTGCCTTTATCCTTCACATGCTCTTGTAAACATTTTTGGTTGGATTGGATTAGATTTGTTTATTGTCACGGTGTACCGAGGTACAGTGAAAAGTATTTTTCTGTGAGCAGCTCAAACAGATCATTAAGTACATGAAAATAAAATAAAAAGAAACTACATAAAATGACAACACAAGGTACACAATGTAAATACACACGGCATCGGGTGAAGCATACATGAGTGTAGTATTAATCAGGTCAGTCATAAGAGGGTCGTTTAGGGGTCTGGTAACAGCAGGGAAGAAGCTGTTTTTGAATCTGTTCGTGTGTGTTCTTAGACTTTTGTGTCTCCTGCCCGATGGAAGAAGTTGGAACAGTGAGAAGGCGGGTGGGAGGGGTCTTTGATTATGCTACCCCGAACAGGTGCCAGAATGTGGCGACTAGGGGCTTTTCACAGTAACTTCATTGAAACCTACTTGTGACAATAAGTGATTATTATTATTATTCCCCAGGCAGCAGGAGGTGTAGATAGAGTCAATGGATGGGAGGCAGGTTCGTGTGATGGACTGGTCTGTGCTCCCAACTCTCTGAAGTTTCTTTCAGCCTTGGGCCGAACAGTTGCCATACCAGGCTGTGATGCAGCCAGATAGGATGCTTTCTATGGTGCATCTATAAAAGTTGGTAAGAGTCAGTGTGGACATGCCGAATTTCCTTAGTTTCCTGAGGAAGTATAGGCGCTGTTGTGCTTTCTTGGTGGTAGCGTCGACGTGGGTGGACCAGGACAGATTTTTGGTGATGTGCACCCCTAGGAATTTGAAACTGATAGCCATCTCCACCCCGGCCCCGTTGATGCAGACAGTACTTTGCTTCCTGAAGTCAATGACCAGCTCTTTAGTTCTGCTAGTATTGAGGGATCACTAGGTTCTCTATCGCCCTCCTGTATTCTGACTCATCGTTGTTCGTGATCCGACCCACTATGGTCGTGCCATCAGCAAACCTATAGATGGAGTTGTAACTAAATTTTGCCACGCAGTTGTGTATGTACAGGGACTATAGTAGGCGGCTAAGTACGCAGCCTTGCGGGGCCCTGGTTTGGAGGACTATCATGGAGGAGGTGCCGTTTATTCTTACTGATTGTGGTCTGTGGGTCAGAAAGTCGAGGATCCAGATGCAGAGTGAGCAGCCAAGTCCTAGGTTTTGGAGCTTTAATATGAGCTTGGCTGGGATTATGGTGTTGAAGGTGGAGCTGTAGTCAATAAATAGGAGTCTGATGTAGGAGTCCTTGTTGTCGAGACACTCCAGGGATGAGTGTAGGGCCAGGGAGATGGCGTCTGTTGTGGACCGGTTGCAGTGGCATGGGAATTGCAGTGGATCTAGGCATCCTGGGAGTATGGAGTTGATGTGCTTCATGACCATCCTCTCGAAGCACTTCATTACGATTGATGTCAGGGCCACCGGACGGTAGTCATTGAGGCAGGTTGCCTGGTTCTTCTTTGGCACCGGTATTGTGGTGGTTTTCTTGAAGCAGGTGGGAACCTCAGAGCGGAGTAGGTACAGGTAAAGATGTCCGCGAACATATCTGTCAGCTGGTCCGCGCAGGCTCTGACTGCACAACCAGGGATTCCACCCGGACCCGTCGCCTTCCGAGGGTTCACTTTCAGGAAGGCTGATCTCACTTCGGAAACACATGGGGAGACAACATCCTGACCGGCAGCACGGTGGTGCAGTGGTTAGCACTGCTGCCTCATGGTGCCAAGGACACAGGTTCGATCCCGGCCCCGGGTCACTGTCCATGTGGAGTTTGCACATTCTCCCCATGTCTGGATTAGTCTCACCCCCACAACCCAAAAAGATGGGCATGGTAGGTGAATTAGCCACACTAAATTGCCCCTTAATTAATTGGAGAATAAAAATTGGTACTCTAAAATTTATTAAAAAGAACAACATCCTAACTTTAATATTCTTTGGTTTCAAATGTCTCTGCGTCTTCATCCCTCACTGTCTTTGGAGTATCCCAAATTTTAATTGCCACAAAGTTGTTGACTGTGCCTTCAGCTCGTGAGGCCCTCGGATCTGGAATTCCCTCTGTCAACCTTTCTGTTTCTCTACCTGTGGCATGGTGGCTCAGTGGTTAGCTCTGCTGCCTCATGGCGTCGAGGACCTGGGTTCGATCCCAGCCACGGGTCACTGTCCGTGTGGACTTTGCACATTCTCGCTGTGTCTGCGTGGGTCTCATCTCCACAACACAAAGATGTGCAGGATAGGTGGATTGGCCACACTAATTTGCCCCTTAATTAAAAAAACCTGATATTGTGTTTCCGTGAGGGAACGCTTCAGCTTAATCGACCCTATCAGCAATATGACCCTATGTGGAGGTTGTACTGCAAGACTGACCAGCCCAGAACTGTCGGTTAAACCTACAGTTTCTCGGAATAAGTAGATTGGCACAAGTACTGCAATGCTAACTTAGTTTGAAGATGATCAATAGCCACTTCCGCTGGCAACCATGGAGTGAGCGGTCGCACATTTGGTGGCTTCCGCTCATGGTGGACGTTTTGGACCTTTTCCCTGGTTAACGGCGGAGCTGAGCGATTGTCTAAGGTGCAGGAGAGGTGGAAGAAGAGAGTATCCCACCGGTTTATGGATTTGTGGACCAGAAGTGGTTGAAAAAGGAGGGAACATCCGTTGAAAGCTGGTGTGGTGCCTGCGACACAGGGTAAGATGGCGGAAGGTCAGGGTCCGAGCCTGCCTGCCCAGTGGTCGATGGAGCAGTTAGTGAGCTTCCTCCACGAGGTTTGCCCAGCAGAGGAAGAAGAACTTGAAGGATCTGGCCAGGGTGGTGGATCCCATAAAGGCGGGGATCGACCACATGGAAATGAGGCTGGAGGCCCAGGTGATCCAGAAGGTGGAGGAGGTGGTGGGGGAGCACGAGGAGCAGCTCGCCTCGATGGCTGCGGAGATGGGGTTGATGAGGGATCAACAGAAGAGGCTGCAGAACAAGGTGGAGGACTTGGAGAATAGATCGCGCAGGCAGAACATGAGGACTGTGTGCCTGCCGAAGGGTATTTTCGGAGTGGACGCCGGTTCATATGTGGCGTGGATGCTCGAGAAGCTGCTGGGTGAAGGAGCGTTTGCTCGGCCCTTGGAGGTGGACCGGGCGCACTGGGTGCATATGAGGAAGCCGCAGGGAAATGAGCCGTGAGGGCGGTGGGAGTGTGATTGCACTGGTTCCTGGATAGGAATGGATTTTGAGGTGCGCCAGGCAGACGATGTGCTGTACATGAGAAGGCAGCAAGCTGCGTGTCTATCAGGACCTGGGTGCGGAGCTGGCCAAAAAAAGGGCGAGCCCTCTTTAAGAAGGGGGTGAAGTTCGGCATGCTGTCCCCAGCAAGTCTGTGGGTAACGTATGAACGCCGGGAACTCTACTTTGGATCGCCAGAGGAGGCGATGGAATTTATTAGAGACAATGGACTGGCAGGAGATTGAGGACATTAAACTCTGGAGGGTATGTTCCTATATTGTATTTTTGGTTTCCTACTAGTTTGTATGAACCACTTTTGCACTGTATTTGGGGCTGTAGTTCTGTTTTGGGCTTTGGGTTTGTTTGTTTGTTTTTGATAGGAGTTGGTGGGTTGCTTTTTTCTTTGTGTTGGGTGGTGATTGTAAAGTTTGCACTGGGAGGATGGTTGAGCAGGGGGGAGGGGAATACAGTGCAAAAGTGGTTCATACAAACCAGAAGGAAACCAAAATACAAGATAGGGGGGTAGGATACTTGGCACCATGGGCGGGGGCTACCAGGCTAGCTGGGCGGACTAGCTCACGGAAGCGCAGTGGGGGGTGAGCAGGTGCTATGTGTGTTGATGGGGGTATGGGGGTTGGGATTGTTGTTTTGTTATGGGGTGGAGGTGGGGGGGGGGGTGCGGTGCGCCAGGGGGGGTTGCCCCCCAACCAGGCTGATCACATGGAATGTGAAAGGGCTGAATGGGCCAGTCAAGAAGGCCCGTGTGTTCGCGCATCTGAAAAGCTTAAAGGCAGATGTGGCAATGATACAGGAGACACACCTGAGGGTGGTGGATCAGACTAGGCTGAGAAAGGGGTGGGTAGGGCAGGTATTCCATTCGGGGCTAGATTCCAAGACAAGGGGAGTGGCAATTCTGATTAGATTCAAGGGGGAGGTATGGGAGGCATTGAAGGCAGTGGTGAGAGGCGAGTTTATCTCGATACGGCACACAGGGAGAAGGTGGAGTGGGCGGAGATGGATAGATTAGTGAGGGAGATCCTCCAGGTAGACAGGAGGTATTCGGAGGCCCCGGAGGCGGGGTTGTTGAAGCAGCGGCAGAAGCAGCAGATAGAGTTTGGGTTGCTATCTACGGGGAAGGCGGTGGGGCAGTTGAGAAAGGCAAGAGGGGTGGTGTATGAATATGGGGAGAAGGCTGGTAGGATGTTAGCACACTAGCTAAGGAAACGGGAGGTGGCAAAAGAAATAGGGAAAGTGAAGGATAGAGGGGGGAATACGATTGGATCCGGTGGGGGTGAATGGGGTGTTTAGGGACTTTTATAGCAGGCTGTACGAGTTGGGGTGCAGGGGATGAGGCGGCTTTTGGAGGGACTGGAGTTTCCGAGGGTGGAAGAAGAGCTGATGGAGGGCCTAGGGGCCCCAATTGGGCTGTTTGAAGTGGTGGAGGGGCTGGAGGTGATGCAGCTGGGCAAGGGCCTGGGGCCGGATGGGTACCTGGTGGAGTTTTATAAAACGTGCTGGGTCCCCTGCTGGTAAGGGCGTTTAATGAGGCTAGGGAGCGAGGGGTACTCCCCCCAATGATGTCACAGGCCTCGATCTCTCTTATCCTGAAGCGAGATAAGGACCCGGAACAATGTGGGTCTTACAGGCCAATCTCCCTTCTAAATTTCGATGCCAAGCTGCTGGCCAAGATCTTGGCCTCAAGAATAGAGGATTGTGTGCCAAGGGTGATAGGGGAGGACCAGACGGGGTTTGTGAAAGGGAGGCAGTTAACGTCTAATATCAGAAGGCTGCTAAAAATAATTATGATGCCCTCTGAGGGAAGGGAGGTGGAGGTGGTGGTCGCCATGGATGTGGAGAAGGCCTTTGATCGGGTGGAGTGGGAGTATCTGTGGGAGGTCTTGCAGCGGTTTGGGTTTGGGCAGGGATTGTGGATTGGGTCCGGTTGCTGTACCAGGCACTGGTGGCGAACGTGCGGACGAACAGAGTGAGCTCGGATTATTTTAGGCTGAACCGGGGGACGAGGCAGGGATGTCCACTCTCCCCATTGTTGTTTGCCTTGGTTATAGAACCATTGGTGATGGCGCTGAGAGCAACAAAAGGATTGGCAGGGGATAGCCTGAAAGGGAGGTGGAGCACAGGGTCTCATTATATGCGAACGACCTACTTTTGTATATTTCTGACCCGCTGGGGGGATTGGAGGGATTATGGGGATCTGTGGGAATTTGGCCGGTTTTCGGGGTACAAATTGAATATGGGCAAAAGCGAGGTCTTTGCGATTCAGGCGAGGGGGCAAGAGAGGAGATTCTTGGGGGGGGGGGGGGGGTGGAGTTTTCTGTATTTGGGTATCCAGGTGGCGGGTGAGTGGGAGCAGCTACACAAGTTGAATTTGGCTCGGTTAGTGGAGCAGATGAAGGGGGACTTCAGAAAGTGGGATATGCTCCCATTGTCACTGGTGGGGAGGGTGTAGACGGTAAAGATGAGGGGTCTCCTGAGGTTTTTGTTTGTATTTCAGTGCCTGCCTATTTTTATCCTGAAGGCTTTTTTTAAGAGGGTGAACACGGTGATCTCTGGGTTCGTATGGGTGGAACTACTATTGGGCGGCGAACATAGCAATGATCAGGAAGTGGGTAGTAGTGGGGGAGGGGTCGGTGTGGGAGTGGGTGGAGGTGGCATCATGTAGGGGCATACGTTTAGGGGTACGGGTAACAGCACCTCTGCGGTTCTTGCCGGCTCGGTACTCCACCACCCCGGTGGTGGTGGCGGCTTTGAGTGTGTGGGGACAGTGGCGGCAGCACATGGGAGTGGAGGGAGCGTCCGTATGGACACCTATTGTGGAAATCACCGGTTTGCACCGGGGGTGCTGGATGGGGAGTTTCAGAGGTAGCAGTGAAAAGGGATCGAGCGTTTGGGGATCTGTTTATTGACGACAGTTTTTCGTGCTTGGAGGACTTGGAGGAGGAGTGGGTGGGAATGGGTTCCACTACCTGCAGGTGAGGGACTTTGCACGGAGGCAAGTTTCGACCTTTCCGCACCTACCGCCCCAGGGTATACAGGATAAGGTAGTGTCGAAAACGGGAGTGGGGGCGGGGGGGTCTCGGCAATTTATAAAGAGCTCATGGAATGGGAGGGAACCCCGATAGAGGAGGTAAAGCGAAACTGGGAGGAAGAGTTGGGCAAGGAATTACAGGCGGGATTGTGGGTGGATGCCTTGAGTAGGGTTGACGCGTACTCGTTGTGTGCCACGCTTAGCCTGATACAATTCAAGGTGTTCCACAGGGTGCACATGACTGGGGCCCGTATGAGCAGGTTCTTTGAAGGGGTGGAGGATAGGTGTGCAGGAGGGCCCATGAATCATGTCCACATGTTTTGGGCATGTCCGAAGCTTGGGGGATTCTGGCAAGGATTTGCTGTGTCACGTCAAAGGTATTAAAGGTGCGGTTTGTTCCGAGTCTTGAGGTGGCGATTTTTGGTGTGTAGGAAGATCTGGGAGTCCAGGGGGCGAGAGAGGCTGATTGCCTCCCTGGTAGCCCGGAGATTAATCTTATTGGCATGGAGTGACTTGGAGCCCCAAAATCGGGGGTATGGATGAGTGACATGGCCGGGTTTCTCAGGCTTGAGAAGATCATGTTCACCCTGAGGGGATCAATGTTAGGATTTGCCCGGAGGTGGCAGCCGTTTATTGACTTCTTTGGGGAAAATTAAGCTGTGAGCAGGTACAAAAGGGGTGGGGGGTAGGTGAAGGGAAAGAAGGAGGTTGGGGGGGGGGGGGGTTGGTTGAGGCGGGAAATAGTTAATGGGAAAGGGGGACTTGGGAACTGTATGTAAGCCACGTTGGCTGGGTGTGGTTGTTGGTTGGGTGGGTGTTATTTACTTTGTTGTTTCTCCTCTTGAAAATTGTTGTTAAAAATTAAAAATGCCTTAATAAATTAAAAAAAAGATGATCAATAGCCGATATAAATTGACCCACTATGGAAAGGAGACGAACAACCACAATCCAGTTGCTAAATTACTATACCCTCAGTAACGCACAATAATCATCCTGCCACCATGACAAGTCCGCAAGCCAGTCTGTAAAACTGGCATTTCTGGTAAATTTGGTATTGCATAAATTCAGGATTTACTTGTATACTTGAGCTGGCACAATGTATTGCAAGCACCAACCAGCCATGAAGATGAGCTTTGGAGTCCAAGTAGTGAAATGAACGCTGTTCTGCTTTTACTGTCATTATCTCACCAAATTTGTGCTATTGCAGGTATAATTTTAAATTTGTCATAATAATCCTATTAAAAGGAGGTGCAATCTTTCGAACCTTATGTTTGATGCTGCATAACGGTGTGTTTTAGACGTTCCTTCTGCATTATTTCTGGTGATTAATCAGCATTACTCTCTTTTTCCAGATTCTAAATGGCCTCTAGGAAATCAGGATCAGACTTTCAGAACTCTGGTATGCATATAAACTACATTCATTGTTTTAACAGACTACTTGTTGTTTTCCATCATTTAAGTGAAAAATGTTAGTTAACTCACCAGTATTAATGGTTTTGAGTGCTTTGATTTACTTTAATATTGCTAGGTTCTGCTTCAACAGAGGTTACAAGAGATAAATATACGTTTTAACATTTGTGTAAAATATCTTTTCAAAATCTCCCTTTTTAATTCTTTTTGTAATTATCTCAGATTTTTAGCTCTTGATAAAACCTTGTCAACCAGTGGAAACAGTTTGCCATTAGTTACTTTAGCATAACACCCAATAGTCTTGACTACTTTGTTCAAGTTAATATCTCAGATCTAGTGAATAAAATCCTAGCATCTCAAGTCTCTTTTTAGAATTCATCCCTAATGATCAAAACCGCATCTTTTTCATGTTCTTTCTAAAATGAAATGCTATACAGTCCATCTGCTGCTGAAGCTCTCGACCATACTTTTCTCACCTACAGATTTGACTGTTGTGCTGTCCTGTCCGATCTCCCATCCTACACCCTCGATTAAGTTAATCTCAACCAAAGTACTCTGTTCTGTGCTGTACAAAAACTCATCACCCCTGTCCTTATCAAGCTACATTGGCTTCTAAGAATCTTTTTAATATTGTCACAAGTATCATAGAATCATAGAATTTACAGTGCAGATGGAGGCCATTCAGCCCATCGAGTCTGCACCGGCCCTTTGGAAAGAGCACCCTACCTAAGCCCACACCTCTACCCTATCCCCTTAACCCAGGAACCCCACCCAACTTTTTTAGACAGTAAGGGCAATTTAACATGGCCAATCCACCTAATGTGCACTTCTTTGGACTGTGGGAGGAAACCGGAGCACCCGGAGGAAACCCACGCAGACCTGGGGAGAACGTGCAGACTCCGCACAGATAATGACCCAAGCCGGGAATCAAAACTGGGACCCTGGAGCTGTGAAGCAACTGTGCTAACCACTATGCTACCGTGCCCCCCTGAAAGTAGGCTTACATTAACACTGCATTGAAGGTACTGTGAAAATCTCCTAGTCGCCACACTACGGCGACTGTTCAGGCACACTTGAGGGAGAATTCAGAATGTCTGAAGGTACGCAGACACGGGGAGAACGTGCAGACTCCACAAAGGCAGTGACCCAAGCCGGGAATTGAGCCCGGGTCCCGGGCGCTGTGTAGTAACAGTGCTAACCACTGTGCTACTGTGCCGCCTTGGGACCTTATCAAAAGCCTTGCTGAAGTCCAAGTAGATAGACTATGTCAATTGCATTTCCCTCATGCATCTGGTCACCTCTTCGAAAAATTCAATCAAGTTGGTCAGGCATGTCCTTCCCTTAATAAAACCATGCTGACTGTTCTTGATTAATCTCTGCCTCTCCAAGTGTAGATTAATTCTGTATCTCAGATTTGTTTCTAATGTTTTTCCCACCACTGAGGTTAGACTGACTGACCTGTATTTTCCTGGCTTATCCTTTCCTTCCTTCTTGAATAATGGTACCACATTGACTATCCTGCAGTCCCCCCGGCACCTCTCCTGTGGCTAGAGAGGAATTGCGAATTATTGCCAGCACCCCTGTTATTTCCTCCTTGTCTCCCTCAACAGCCTGGTATAATTTAATCTGACCCTGGAGATTTGTCTACTTTTAAGCCTGCCAGAACCTCCTCTCTGTCTATGTTAATTTCATCTTTGATTTCTCTTTGATTTCATCACAGTCCTCCCTGATTTCTATTCCCACATCTTCCCTCTCACGAGTGAACACTGACACGAAGTATTCATTTAGAACCCTACCTACATTCTCCGGCTCCACACACAAATTACCACTGTGTCACTAATTACCTCTATCTTGGTGTACGTTACCGGAACCTGTTGACTGGAGAATGTACTGCTGTAAGAAACTGTGCCAAAAGCACGATATGAACTCTTCCAGGCTACCCATGCCAATCTAATTCATCCAATCTGTATGTAGATTAAAATCGCACATGATTATTGCCATACATTTGTCGCAAGTTCCTCTTCATCACAGCATTGATGGTTGTACCTCCAACCACCTAGGTCACTCACTCTTGGGCATAATTTGTCTATCTCTAGGATAGACCTTTCATCTTTCCTACTTTCTGGAAGCCCTCCACTTAATATTGTATCCTTTTGGCTTTGTTTCAATTTCTTTTTTGATTGTGCTTCTTTAAGATGTCATAGGCTTGTTTTCTGCATTAAAAGTTCTAGGTACGTACAAATCCCGATCTTACTGCACCTGAGAAAAGCAGTAATGTCAAAAATGAATAAATACAAAAGATAAAAGAATATGCTGTAGGACAAGCAATGCATTGAAGGATTTAAATGAGATCAGAAAATTTGGAGCCGGTTATGACCACTTTATCAGTACCATGTGAACACAGAGTTTGTTAGCTTTGCATGAAATATGTGAAACTCAATAGGAATAAATGGGAATAATTTATAGTTGCTCAAGGGTTCCATGTTATACACTTACCTTGTTCTAAATTGCAACCAGTGGGTAAATTATTATGGGGAAACTAATATGTTAAAGGATGAAGATGTTAATAGAATTTTGAATGAATTGTAGACATGTGGAAGAAAAATTCAATTTGTCACTCCATGGCGAAAATGAGTACTCCATTAATTCAAAATCCTGAAAATGCCTTTCATGAAGCCATCCAACCCATGCACACGTAGTCCACTCACAACTATGAGCATCTTCTAAATTATTACATCATTCAGGTTTTATTTGTCATGGTTTTTTAAATAGCTATTCGGTAGTCAGTGCTACATCAGCAAGTAAACAAATATCATTTTAAATTAAAGTAAAATGCTTTTTTGTTCATATGCCTGAATCTTTGGCACTTTCTGAGAATGGAATTTACAAATGTTTCAGAGGTATTTTTAAAACTTTTGTTTTGCTGTAATTTTAAATGTCAACTTCAAAGCTAATGCCTACTGTTCTGGCAGATTACTAAAATGCAGAAGCGCCAGCTTTCACTTTCCGATAGTAATGGATTGCACCATTTCAGCAGAGCAGAACATTAGTCAAAAACCTAGATTTAAAATGTCATGGCCCTGGGATGATGTATGGAACAGGCTTAAAAAAGGTCCTTCACAATTATTTCCAAATCTGCAGTTGGTTTAGAGATCAGCTCTCTGCTAGTTGTTTCGTAAAACTTCAGCTAATTTAAGAGTCAGGTACGCTTCATGTAAACACATGGGAGAAATAAATCACAATTATCAAATGATTTGTAGGAACAGGGGGCGTCATTCTCCGACTCCCCGCCGGGTCGGAGAATGGCCGTTGGCCGCCGTGAATCCCGCCCCCGCCGAAGTCTCCGGTACCGGAGATTGGGCGGGGGCGGGAATCGGGCCGCGCCGGTTGGCGGGACCCCCCGCTCAATTCTCCGGCCCGGATGGGCCGAAGTCCTGCCCAGAAATTGCCTGTCCCGCCGGCGTAAATCAAAGCTGGTATTTACCGGCGGGACCAGGTGGCGTGGGCGGGCTCTGGGGTCCTGGGGGGGGCGCGGGGCGATCTGACCCCGGGGGGTGCCCCCACGGTGGCCTGGTCCGCGATCGGGGCCCACCAATCCGCGGGCGGGCCTGTGCCGTGGGGGCACTCTTTCCCTTCCGCCTCCGCCACGGCCTCCACCTTGGCGGAGGCGGAAGAGACTCTCCCCACTGCGCATGCGCGAGAAACTGTCGGCGGCCGCTGACGCTCCCGCGCATGCGCCGCATTTCCGCGCCAGCTGGCGGGGCACCAAACGCCATTTCCGCCAGCTGGCGGGGCAACAAGCTCCATTCCCGCCAGCTGGCGGGGCGGAAATCCCTCCGGCGCCGGCCTAGCCCCTCAATGTTGGGGCTCAGCCCCCAAAGATGCGGAGCATTCCGCACCTTTGGGCCGGCGCGATGCCCGTCTGATTGGCGCCGCTTTTGGCGCCAGTCGGCGGACATCGCGCCGTTGGGGGAGAATTTCGCCCAGGGTGCCTTCTGATTCACTCTTAATACATGACTTCCACCCTTACAGGATTTCCAAAGGACATCTTAGTTGTAACAATTAAATAAGCATTCAACCAACTTATCTGAAGTCAGTGGCTATTAATGTGAATTTTAGATGGAATTTCCTTATTATCCATTGTTTTGACTACATACAAACCCACCAGACAGGAAAAGATCTGCTAGTCTCTCAAACCTGTTCAACATAATCATGGTTCAACCTAAAACAAAGGCTTCCTCCCTTCATTTCCACTAACTGCCCACATCATCTCCTGGGTTAGGCAAAAAAATGCTCCAGGCTAATTTCAAGAGAAGGAGATCTGGAAAAGTTCTCTGACCGTTTGAAGGTGATCAGCTGAATTATAGGAAATCACAGTAATCAGCAGACATGTCTTTCAATATTCCACCTACATTTTGTATACTCTGTTGTCAGCGTTTAAAAGGCTGATGTTCTAATATGAAAAGAACCTCTTCTAGGCATCTAACCTACAATAGCAACTCACAATTATGGAGCACCTTTAACGTAAAATGTCCCCAAGGCACTTTACCAAAACAATTATTCAACAAAATTTGACACTGAACCAAAAATGGAGACATTAGAAGTAAAATCTGAAAATGCTGGAAATGCTTAACAGACCAAGCAGTGTCTGTGGAAAGAAACAGGAACAGATCTGATGTTTCATGTTGATGATCCTTCATCAGAACCTCTTTGTTACCTCATGAAAAAACTCAATTAAATTAGTCATGCGATTTGCTCGTAACACATTCATGCTGGCTCTTCTTTTAGTCCATGCTTGTCCAGCTGACTGTTAATTTTCTCCCAAATTATTGGATCAGATTTTGCAGTGCACCGCAAACAAACTGCTTTTGCCAGTCAACTCGTATGTTGCCCAGACTTTTCGGCTTGTTAACGATGACTTCCAGTCATCTGGTATCTGTACGAGTGTGGCACCCTCTGCAGGGAATCTGCAGCAGCATGAATCAGTCAGAGACGTGCACACTGCAAAACAGGAAATATCAAAATCCTGGTAGTTACCATTTACCAGAAGCGTAATTGGATCAACCATGTAAATACGATGGCTACAAGAGCAGGTCAGAGTTTGGGAATTCTACAGCGATTAACTTAGCTCCTGACTTTCCAAAGCCTGTCCACCATCTACAAGGCACAAGTCAGGAGTGTAATGTAATGCTGTCCACTTGCCTGGATGAGTCTGACTCCAACAATATTCCAGAAGCTAAACATCATTCTGGACAAAGCAACCTGCTTGATCAGCACCCCTATGTACCATTGTAAATTATCAGACACTTCAACCAGTTTATTAGCATAACTTTTTACCTTGGTGCCTTTACTTATGAGACAAACAAAGGCCAAAACAGGTTCATAGTTTAACTCAATTTTATTCACAATTCCCTCATTCACACAGAATGTGACTCAGACTTATTACTGATCTCTAGGTGTTACTCGTACTTAATGAAGGAGGCTTGCCCGGCTACGATCACTTGATGTGGATATCGTGTCTGGGCTTGGAACCCAGGGTCCCTTCTTGTGATGGTTGTGCCTGGGGACACCTAGGTTATCGCTAATTATCTGTTCCAATGTTCATTTTTTGTACCGATTCTTCTAACACTGAATCAAGGTATACGGCCACACCTGGCCTGAGATCTATTGTCCCATCCAGACTTATGCTTGTTAATGGAAATAAACCGGATACTCCTGTTCAGTCTGGGTGATTCAATCAAGATCCATTGTCCTCTGAAGCATTGTTGACTGGCCAGCTATTAGCCCAATATGAAGTATGATGGCCTCTTTGTTTGTCATTTGTCCTGCTACAAACTTAACCATCTGTGTCTGGAAGTTAGTTCCATATTTATAGCATGGTCTTGTTCTTTTGTGTAAACGTGAGTGGGTAATCACAAAGTCCATAGAGCGATAATGAGTTCATGTGTAGACTTGAATGCTCTTGCAGGCAGCCAGCATCGATTCCAGCTAGGGCCTCATTTGGCAGTTTCTGTCCCGGCCTATGTGTCTTGTCAGCCTGTTCCCAGTACTCCACCATCTTAAACATTCACTCTCTCCACCACAGACGCACAGTGGCAGTAGTGTGTACCACTACAAGGTGCACTGCAGCAACTCACCAAGGCTCTTCGACAGCAGCTTCCAAACCCACGACCGTTGCCACCTAGAAGCACAAAGGAGCAGGTGCATGGAACCTTTAAGTTCTCTCCAAGCCCCACGCCACCCTGACCTGGAAATATATCCTTATTTCTTCACTGTCGCTGGATCAAAATTCTGGAACTTCCTCCCTAACTGCACTGTAGGTGAACGTCCACCACATGAACTGCAGCGGTTCAAGGGGATGGCTCACTACTACTTAAGGACAATTAGGGCTAGGCAGTAAATTCTGACCTAGCCAGCCATGCCACATCCTATGAAAGAATAAGGAAAAATATAGATTAAATTTAACTCATTATTATACAGGAAGCAAGATAATTATTGGGACATATATCTGAGATTAAGGGAAAGATGCAAAAGCGAAAACTACATTAAAAAATATATTTTTAAAGAAATTGCCAAAATTAGTTAGGAAGTTAGACTCCACAACAATACTCTCAACAACCTGGAATTTCCTGTGCAGGCCAAGCACCTTTAGGTTTCTGTGCATATGTGGCTACACAAAGCAATTAAAACAATAAAATTAATTTAGAGTGCCTAATTCATTTTTTCCAATTAAGGGTCAATTTAGTGTGGCCAATCCACCTACCCTGCACACCTTTGGGTTCTGGGGGCGAAACCCACGCAAAAACAGGGAGAATGTGCAAACTCCACACTGACAGTGACCCAGAGCCGGGATTGAACCTGGGACCTCGGCGCCGTGGGACAGCAGTGCTAATCACTGCTCCACCGTGCTGCCTACACAAAACAATTTAAAGGTCTCGCACACTTAAATGACTAGTGTATGCATGACAAAAATAAATTCGAGGGAGCGCTATTCCACACTTACTAAATTCATCCACCTAGCCTGCACATCTGTTTGGGTTGTGGGGCTGAGACCCACGCAGACACGTTGAGAATGTGCAAACACCACATGGAGAGTGACCCGGGGCCCTGATCGAACCTGGGTCCTTAGTGCCGTGAGGCAGCTGTGCTGCCCTCACTGATCCAGGTTTTATAAAGAACTCCGTACAGGCAATTTGGTGCATTAGAACAATATTATGTGTTTATATTGTATGTGGAGAAAACCTCTGCCTACGTTTTCAGAATTTGCCTCAAAGTGACCTACAAGCAAGCAGAAGCAAATGAAAATGCAATAGAACTTAATTGTCCATCCTTCATTATCTCATTGAAACTTAACGAATACTGAGAGGCCGAAATAGAGGCCTAGATAGAGTGAACTACTCCACTAGTAGGAGAAACTGGAACCCAAGGTCACAGCCTCAGACTGAAGGATGATCCTTTAAAACAGAGATGAAGAATTTCTTCAGCCAGACGGTGGTGAATCTGTGGAACTCATTGATGCAGAAGCCTGTGGAGGCCAAATCACTGAGTGTCTTTAAGGCAGAGATAGATAGGTTCTTGATTAATAAGGGGATCAGAGGTAATGGGGAGAAGGTAGGAGAATTGGGTGAGAAACATATTAGCCATGATTGAATGGCGGAGCAGACTCAATGGACCGAATGGCCTAATTCTGCTCCTATGTCTTATGCTCTTATGGGATTATAAAGTGTTTGAATGGTCTTAACAACAATGGACATATCTGCTGTAATCTGAGAGGTGTTGGTGGCAGTAAAATAGACATTACAAATTAAAATTGTAATTTGTTTTGATAAAACATACGAACGTTTATGGGGAACTAGGATGAATTTTAAGAAATTCTGCATTTAAAACTTAAAATGATATTACTGTATTTAGTAAGATAAAATGATTTATGTGAATCTAATAACGGAAAATCCTATGTTGCAATGCAGCATTCTGGTCAGTTTTGATAAAGGATGTGTGTTCTCTGTTTGGAAGTTTATAGTTGTAATTGCTTGTTTTCAGGAGCGGCCGTTAGTTATCTTGATGATGTTCCATTTAAGATTGGTGATAAGTTCAAGTGTCCTGCCAAGGTGGGATTTCCTGTTGGATTTTGTATATCAGATTACTCTACACTATTGAGAGAGATTGATGTGAGTATGAATAACTCATCTAAGTTTTTGTTTTGCTTACTTTTGACCTAAAATGATTGGTGTTTGTAATAGTATTTTTTTTTCACTTTTGGAACCAGTATCTGCATCATGTGCTACGGGTTCAGGTTATTTCAGTTTACTGCTGCTGTTTGGGCAGGATTCCAAATATTTTTTTTAAATTTAGAGTACCCAATTTATTTTCCAATTAAGGGGCAATTTAGCGTGGCCAGTCCACCTAGCCTGCACATCTTTTGTTTTGGGTTCTGGGGGTGAGACCCATGCAGTCACAGGAAGAATGTGCAAACTACACACTGACAGTGAACCGGGGCCGGGATTGAACCCGGGTCCTTGGTGCCTTGATGCAGCAGTGTTAACCACTACGTCACTGTGCCGCCCAGTATTGCAAATGTTGAGCATTCTTTGAATTTCCTAATCTGTCCAAAATAATTTAAATCTTGTTCCAATTGTAATGGTTTAATTTGAAGTAACATTCTGTATTTACTATTTCTGCACTGATGACAATCTTTAGAACTTGTTTCTGATACTGTTTTTTGAGGTTGAAAACCTCTGCTCTCTGTCTGTTTTCTATAATCTTTTTCCTTGATACTAAAGGTTAGTCTGTTTCTATTCACTGGTTTTATTGATTCCTTGTGGCACAGTGTCAAAACTGGGCACAGCTCATAGTCTGTTTAGAGCAATATTGTGTTGAAACACGAATTCCTCTTTAATTGTGTTATATTGTTTCGGCCAATATTTTAAAAACTTTTTTTTCCGGGACCCAGTTTAGCCAATTAGCCATCCTTCGTGACCCATGGCGGCTGACCTTCGTGACACTTGCGACGTTCGCTTACCTTTAATGCGAAAGGGGGGCCTGCTTGGTCCTCATGATTTCACTCTAAACAGGTCAATTGCAACAAATGCTTGTTTTACTCAGCACAGGATAGTCCTGGGAGATCCAGAATGCTGACTGTCTCATGAATTTTTTGCCATGTTTTTAATGTCCTGTCACAGTCAGGTACAGCAGCTTAGTCTTTTCATTTAGAGTCAGCTGTCAGTTAATAACTGACTCAGGGGTCTCAACCTCAAAAGGAATTTCTCATCCACAATTTCTCTTTCAAAATCTGAAACTTCTCTCATTTGCCAGTACTTCCCTGCATATGACACACACTGGTGTTGCATCTTTATTTGCATTTGCATAATTGACAAAACCATAGCTCAAGAAATCATCTTTATACTGCTTTGTTCCTGAGTTAAGCTTCTTCTTTGTAGGCTGTTAAACAGAGGCCTTGGAGCTCTGTATAGAGCCAACACTGCTCTGTTCTGCTGTGGATTCTCCTGAGTAGCGCTCTCCAACAGATTCAGATGTGAGATCCTGGCCGGTAGATATATTTGTGCCTCTGGCTCTCTCTTGTAGCAAATGATCCATCTTGACCGTCTCATGGTGCTTCTCCCATGATTGGGACCACCGCGGGAATGGCGACGACCGACTGCTCTGCGATCCTCCTGACACCGCATTATTCCACTTTGGCTTTAGCTATTTGATCCTTATGTGCATAACTTATTGTTCAGATTTAATTTAATGTCCTATTGATATGTCCTTTTACATGTTTTGTTTAATGTTTTGTACTGAGATATCACCTTGGATTCAACTGTGCCTTCTAATTTGCTGTTGCCTACAAATTTAATCAGCTTCCAAATCTAAGAAGTTTAAATTCGAAGCTTTGAGGTACAAAAAGCTATTCCTTGGGCATCCTACTTAATGTTTGTCCCAATCCCAACATAACTCCTCTAATAAATACATACTGGTTCTTTCCTTCCTTCATCAATTCCTTATCCATTCCCACACCTTCGGACACCTACCACTTTAAGTTGAGTTGTAATAGAGGAGTTAGTTAGTAACTTTCAAAAGGCAAGTCAATATATATTTGAAAATGAAAAATTTGCAAGCAATAAGGAAAGAACAGTGGAGTGAATCACACAAGGAAGCCATTTGCCCCATCATGTTGGCACCAGCTTTCGAAACGAGCATCATGACTAAGTCCCTGGAACTGTGAGGCAGCAGTGCTAACCACTGTGCTGCCATTGTGGGATCTTTTACATCCACCCAAGAGAGCAGATGGGGCTTTGGTTTAACATTTCATCTGCAAGGAGCCACCTCTAAGGGTGCAGCATTCCCTTAGTATAGCACTGGGGTGTCGGCCTACATTTTTTTGCTCATGTCCATTGACAAATACAGAAAGATTTGGACAATATCCAGGCTTGGGCTGACAAGTGGCAAGTATAACATTGTGCTACACAAGTGCCAGGCAGTGACCATCTCCAAAAAGAGAGAATCTAACTATTTCCCCTTTATATTCAATGACATTAACATCCTGGGGGGAGTTACTATTGACAAGAATCTTAACTGAACTGGCCATATAAACACTGTGACTACAAGAGCAGAACAATGTTTAGGAGTCCTGTAGCGAGTGACTCACCTCCTGACTCCCCAAAGCCTATCCACCATCTTCAAGGAATGGGTCAGGAGTATGTTGAATACTCCCCATGAGTGCTGCTCCAAAAACACTGGAGAAGCTTGACCCCATCCAGGACAAAACATTCTGCTTGATTGATACCCCATCCACAAAAATTCACTCCCTCCACCACCAATGCACAGTGTCAGCAGTGTGTGCCACCTACACGATGCACTGCTGAAACTTGGCAAGACTCTATAGACAGCACCTTCCAAACCGAACACTACTACCATCTAAGAGGACAAGGGCAGCAGACACATGGGGACACCAACATCTGGAAGTTCTCCTTCAAGCCTCACATCATCCTTACTTGGAAATATATCACCAATAAAAAATAATCCAACAATGTTTCCCTGACATTGAATGGCATTGCCGTAGCTGGATTCCTCCACTATCAACATCTTGCAGGTTACTATTGTCCAGAAACTGAACTGGACTAGCCAGATAAACACTGAGCCTACAAAAGCAGATCAGAGGCTGGGAATTCTGCAACAAGTAACTCACCTCCTGCCTCCCGAAATCTTATCCACCACCCACAAGTCAGGAGTATGACTGGATACTCTCCACTTGCCAGGATGAGTGCAGCCCCATCAACACTCAGCTCAACACTGTCAAGGCCAAAACAGCTTGCTTGATTGGCACCCCATCCACCACCTTCAACATTCACTTCCTCCACCACCTTCAACATTCACTTCCTCCACCACTGACACACAGTGGCAACAGTGTGTACCACAAGATGCACTGCAGCAACTGACCAAGGCAATTTGACAGCATCTTCCAAACCTGCAACTTCTTCCACCTAGAAGGACAAGGGCAACAGATGCATGGGAACACTACACCTGCAAGTTCCCTTCCAGGCCACACACCATTCTGACGTGGAACTATATTAGCTTTCCTACGGGACCTCCAGTGACGACATGTAGGTGGAGGTCGCACAGTGGGTGGCTCCTGCTAGAGCTTCAATTTTTGGCCCTTTTCACCCAGATTTGGGGAGAAATTTTATATGATTGGTCTTCAGAAAAGTTGTGATAATTAGAGGTTGTCGAAAACACAACGGAAGAATACGGGACGAAAAGGACCAAGTGCTACTCGATCTGAGAGCTTGAGTTTGGTGTGGAATGCTCTGGGAGGAAAGATGGCGGGATCAAGCTCGCCAGTTGGGCTGTGCCCATTACGGTGGACACGTTGGCCAAGGTGATGGTGGTGGAGTTTGAGTGGTAGATGGTCAAGCATTTTGAGTGGCATGGAAAGGAGATAATGGGAACACTCAAACAGTTGGTGGAAGATACGTTGGCCCAGATAAAGGAGGCTCCTGGAAGGACGTTGATACCATTGCAGGAGCAAGGAGAGGTGTCGAAGGGGGTGGAGTAAGCATTGATGGGAGAGGAGTTGCGAAGGTGGAGGAGAGTAATAAAGGGCTAAGAGTCAAAGTGGAGGACCTGAAGAACAGGTCACGACGGCAGAATCTGTGGATTGTTGGTCTGCCCGATGGGCTGGAGGGCCAAAGGCTCGGAGGCCGAAGGAGTACTTTACGGAGATGTTCACCAAGATGTTGGGGGCGGAGGAGAACACCTCCCTCTTTATGCTGGGTAGTGTTCATTGATCACTCCGGCAGAAGCCAAAGGTGAATGGGCCACCGAGAGCTGTGATAGTCTGTTTCCACAGCTATCAGATGGAGGTGAGATGGGCCAAGCAGAATCAAAAGGTGAGGTGGGAAGGCAGAGTTACTCATACATACCAGGACGTCACGGTGAAGCTGGCAAGATGGTGGGTGGCCTTTAACAGGGCGAAGGCACGCTTTACAAGAATAATGTGCGATTTGGAGTGGTCTACCCGTCTTAAGTTGAGAGTTACGCATAACTGCAAGGACTATTACTTTGAGACGGTGGAGGAGGCGGAGGCATTCATGAGGGCTGAAAGATTGGGACTGAGTGTGGACTTTGTTTGTTTTTGAATGTAGTGGTTGGGAGGGGATGGTTTGGGGATGTTGGGGCTTTCTCCCCCCTTTTGTTTGGGGCTTATGTTTGGTTGTTCAGAAGGGCTGGGTGTGGTGGTGGTGGGGGGGGGGGGGGGGGGGGGGAGTTTCTATTGTTTTTTGTACTAGGTATGTGGGGAGAGGGGGCTCTGGCAGGGGCCACCCCGCTAACAAACTGAGTTGGCTAGTGAACTGGGGGGAGGAGATGGGAGTATGCAGAGAAGTGATTTTGAGAGGAAGTGGTTTGGAGGGGTATTTCAGGGAAGGGGGAGGGGTAGCTGGCTAACAGTGACTAGGAGTAGAGCCTGCTCTTGCTCGATGGGCGGGGCCGGGGTAATGACTGATAGGAATGCGGGGGGGGGGGGGGGGGGGACTGGGACCCCCAGCCCCAATGGTAAAGTGGAACGTGTGCGTTCTGGGGGGACCGGTGAAGCGGGTGAGAGTTTTCTCGCATTTGAAGAGCTTGAGAGCCGATGTGGTGCTGTTGCAGGAGACCCACTTGAGGGTGCAGGACCAGGTTAGGCTTCGGAAGGGTTGGGTGAGTCAGGTGTTCCATAGGCTTTGATAGCAGGGCCCTGTGGGTAGCGGTACTAGTGGTAAGAAAGTTGGGTTTCAGATGGAGACGGTGGGGGCAAATCAAGGGGACAGATAGGTTATAGTAACGGGTGCCTTGGAGGGGAGGTTGGTCAGCGTATATGTCCCAAATTGGGATGATGTAGGGTTCATGAAGAGGATGTTGGCTGTATATGAAGTCTGGACACACATCACTTAATTTCAGGTGGGGATTTAAATACAGTGTTGCATCTGAAGATGGATCAGTCTAAGCCTCGCTGGCGAGTGAAGGTGTTGGCAGCGTTTATGAAGGAGATGCGGGTAGCAGACCCATGGCTGTTCTTACATCCAGTGGGTAGAGAGTATTCCTCTTTCTTTTCCCCCAGTGCATAATGTGTACTCAAGGATTGAATTCTTCATTACGGGGAGGTCGTTGCTGACAAGGGTGAGGAAAGCGGAATACTCTGCGATTGTCATTTGGATCATGCTCTGCATTTGGTGGATGTGGCCCTTGAGAAGGGGCCTGCACAGAGGCTGGTGTGAAGGTTGGATGTAAGACTGCTTGTGGATCCAAGTTTTTGTGCGAGGATGGGAAGGGAGATTGATGATTATGTGGAGTTCAATAAGAATGGGGAGGTCTCGCTGTTGATGGTTTGGGAGGTGTTGAAGGCGGTGGTAAGAGGTGAGATTATCTCGTATAAGGCATAGATGGATAGGGAGGAAAAAGAGGAAATCTTGGAAGTTGATGGGAAGTATGTGGAAGATCCCAGTCTGGAGCTTTTGGTCAGAAGAAAGGAACTGCAGGCGCGGTTTGATCTTTTGTCTACAGGGAAAGTGGTACGTCAGTTGAGGCGGGCGAAGGGGGTAGTATACGAAAAGGCCAGTCGCTTGTTGGTGGGACTGTTCTGCCGGCAAGTGGCCTCACGAGGGATTGTTCAGGTCTGGGATGGGGCAAGGGTGTTGGTGGTGTCGCAGGGGCAGGTGGACAGGGCATTTGAGTTTTTAAAAAGGTTGTACACGTTGGAGCCCTCGGAGGATGAGACGGATATGAGGGACTTCTTGGGGGGAGGGGGGCTGGAGTGTCCTAGAGGAGGAGAGGGCATGGTTGGAGGAACCAATGGGCATTGAGGACGTTCGGACGGCGAAAGAGAAGATCTTGGTAAAGCGCCGGGGGCGGATGGGTTCCCAGTGAATTATTTTTCCAATTCTTCCTTTTTCCAATTAAGGGGCAATTTAGCATGGCCAATTCACCTACCTGCACATTTTTCTTTTGGGTCGTGTACCACTCTTCCCGGTGGAATTCGGCGCGCATAAGGTGTCCCTATATGTTGACGACCCGGTCCCGCGGTGGCGGATATAATGGGGTTGCACAAGAGGTTTGCGGCTTTTTCGGGATATAAATTGAATTTGGAAAAGAGCAAGTGTTTTTTGGTTTCTTCTCCGGGGGCTGGAGCTGACTTAGGGGAATGACCATTTTGTGTGGCAACCACTCACTTCAGATACCTGGGGGTGCAGGTGGCTCGAGACTGAGCCCGGCTCCGTAAGTTGAATTTTACAAGCCTGGTGGGTAGGGTCAATGTTAAGATGGGACAGCCTCCCCCTATCATTGGCAGGCCGTGTGCAGGCAGTAAAGATGAATATCCTGCCATGGTTATTATTTTTATTCCACAGTTTACCGGTCTTTTTGCCAAAGGCGTTTGTATGGGGTTGGAATGGTTGATTTTGTCATTTGTCTGGGCAGGTATGGTAGCGAGGATTTGGAAGACAGTGCTTCAGAGAGAGCCACAGGCGGTACCAAATCTGTTATATTACTATTGGGCGGCGAACGTCGAGAAGGTGCAGGGCTGGGGTAGTGAGCCGTAGGTAATGCGGGTGAGGATGGAGGCAGGCTCTTTTGGGGGGTTGGGGGAGCTGGCAATGGTGCCGCTCCCGTTTGTCCTAGCGAAATACTTGGCATGTCCAGTGGGGAAGATATGGATGAAATTTTGGCAGCATTTTAATTTGAGAGCGGGGTCAAAGTTGATGCTGGTCCAAGAGAATCCCATGTTTGAGCTGGCGAGGCTGGATGCTAGGTTTGTTTTTAGTTAGGGCATCATGATTGACACAGGCTTGGAGGGCCAAAGGGCCTGTTGCTGTGCTGTAGTTTTCTTTGTTCTTTCGGGGGTGCGAGGAGCGGGGGTGATGGAAATGAAGGACTCATTTTTGGAAGGGCAGTTTGCAAGTTTGGGGTAGTTTGGGATTCCACGGTGGGGGGGGGGGAGGCCTTTCGGATATGTAGCCTTTTTCAACGTTTCCGGTGGCAGCATCCTCGTTGTTGGAGGGGGTGGTGTTCGTGATGGGGTTGGGGATGGAAGGGTCATCTTGGTGATTTATGAGAAGATTTTGGAGGAGGATATGGCGTTGCAGAGGGTTAAGGCTAAATGGGAGGTGGAGCTGGGGTGGCGCTGGAGAAGGTGTCGTGGTGTGAGATGTTGCAGAGCGTGAATGCTTTAACTTCATGTGCGAGGCTGGGGTTAATATAGTTAAAGGTGGTGCATGGGGCACTCCTGACGAGGTTGAGGATGAGCCGGCTGTTTGAGGGGTGTAGGACACTTGTGAGTGATGGAGGAGAGGTCCGGCCAACCATATACATATGCCCGAAGTTGGAGAAATTTTAGAGGTCATTTTTCGGCACCATGTCAGCGATCCTACACGTGGATTTGGAGCCTGTCCCCTGGGGACCATATTTTGGGTATTGGATTTTTCCAGAGCTGCAGACTGGAGAGGGGCAAATGTTTTAGCCTTCGGCTTGCTGATTGCTCACAGGTAGGTCCTGTTGGGGTGGAGGTCAGCTTCTCCACCCTGTGCCTCAGTGTGCCTTGAGGACTTGATGGAGGAATTTAAGTTTGCTTTAAGAGGGCGATGTAGCAATTCCACTAGAGATGGGGTCTGATTATTCTGCACTTTAAAGCGTTGGTTGCGACTAAGGGGAGAGGAGTGGTTGGGGGTAAGGATTGGGGGCTGGTTTCTTTGAGTTATTCGGATATTGGTTGGTGGAGTGGGGGGTGGTCTGTTGTTCTTGATGTTTTGCATTGTTTTGTTTCATATCTAAAATGTTAAAAACCGAATAAAAAATATTTTTTAAAAATCCACTTTCCTTAAGTCTCCCTGGGTCAAAATCCTGGAACTCCCTTCTTAACAGCACTGTTGATGTACCTATAAACATGGACTGCAGCGGTTCAAAAAATGGTTCACCACCACCTTCTCGAGGGCAATTAGGGATGGACAACAAATGCTGGCCTTATGAGCCACCTTACAACCTGAGAATGAACAGCCAGTGTTGGCCACATCCCATGAACAAATAAGTAAAGTTCTGTTTACTTGCCTTGCTGAGTCATAAGCATAAGGAATTTTGCTAAATACACATGTTGCCAATTAGATTGAAATTCTTTGTCTATAAGTATGATTTCATTGTTGAATTAGAAGATACTATAATATTAAACCTTAAAAATAACAAAACTGTAAAACTCCTTTTCTGGCGAATGGAATACGAGAGATTAGGTCACCCGGAATTTTGGCTCCCTCACTGGAATTGATTATCAGTACATTTAATAATAAATGATGATGTATGGATAAGAAATGCTTTGTCAGCTATCTTTCTAAAGGGAAAACCATAAACATGAGACTTATCTTTTCAAAGGTATGTATTCCACAAAGTGTCAGGAAAGCTCACTAAGTTAGAACATTAGGTCAAAAAAAAGATGGATTTATAAAGCCACAAAAGAACTCAGCTTGAGTGCTAGCTGTATTTTGCACCATCTATCCTATCTAAGCCTCCCTGGTGGTGTGACCCTTCGTCACCAAATCACACCTTGGTCTCTCCTTCTGCTATTTGGTATCTTCTCCTTCAGATCTCTCATTTCATCTCACCATCCTTACTTGTCCTTTAATATTCTTGTCCTCTGCTCAGTTTTCAATGAGATATTAGGGGCAGCACGGTAGCCTTGTGGATAGCACAATTGCTTCACAGCTCCAGGGTCCCAGATTCGATTCCGGCTTGGGTCACTGTCTGTGCGGAGTCTGCACGTCCTCCCAGTGTGTGCGTGGGTTTCCTCCGGGTGCTCCGGTTTCCTCCCACAGTTCAAAGATGTGCAGGTTAGGTGGATTGGCCATGATAAATTGCCCTTAGTGTCCAAAATTGCCCTTAGTGTTGGGTGGGGTTACTGGGTTATGGGGATAGGGTGGCGGTGTTGACCTTGGGTAGGGTGCTCTTTCCAAGAGCCGGTGCAGACTCGATGGGCTGAATGGCCTCCTTCTGCACTGTAAATTCTATGAAAAAAAAAATATCTTCCCTCCTTTCCAGGGCGCAACTCTTCATCTTTGATTTCCATCTCAGTTCACATGGCCCCCTCTCTGAAGTCACTGTCTTCTGATCCTAACTAAATTCCTCTCTCCATGTTAACTCTCCTATCCATATTTAGGATCACTGTTCCTGACTGTTCCATCTTCCAATAGCCTCTCTTCTTCCATAGTCTTCATCAGAGACAAAGGCTATCTCTGATTACTTCCCAGTATCCCTCACCACCCACAACCCTGCACTCTTCAAATCATCTATCATTATACCTGACTGGGCCACATTAAGCAATATCATGGCTTGATTTGCACTCCCAAAACAGCTCCCTATTCAAGCATCATCCAGGGAGGAATGATACAGCCGGGCTTATTTTCTTCAGCAACACTCCTTTTCTCAGGCTGGCTCTGCCTTTACCTCTAACATGCAGCGAGCTATTGGACTTCTTTCTTGCTCTGATTATGACCACCTGACCAACTATTGCATCCCCACTTCGCAATGATACCAAATCAATCCTACCCCCATGCTTGCCATGCTCTCATCTTGCCTGTGAGAGCTACTTCCTGCTCCCTTGGCCCCGTTTCTACTAAACTGCTGATCACCAAATTTCCCATCTTGGCTTTCATGCTGACAGGGCGAATAGTCCCCTCTCCCTAGATACGTTTTCCTCCTTTTCAAAACTAAAGTTATTACCTCCCATTAGCAAACTGTTGTCAACTGCCCCAGCAGCCTCGGACACATCCATACCTACCGTCACAGCATCGGAAGTCAGAGCGGATTTCTTGGAGGTAAACTCTCGGAAAGCGACGGACCCTGTCGGGGTCCCTGGTCCTGCACTCAGAGCCTACACAGACCAGCTGGACATCTTCAACCTCTCCCTACTCTGTTCCGAGGTTCCCACCTGCTTCAAGAAGACCACCATCATACCGGTGCCAAAGAAGAACCAGGCGCCGTGCCTCAACGACTACCGTCCGGTGGGCTCGACATCGATCATTATAAAGTGCTTCACGAGGTTGATCCTCAACTCCATCCTCCCAGAATGCCTTGATCCACTGCAATTCACAGACCGCCCACAGTCGACGCTATCCCTGAGCTAGGGTGGAAACTTAGATCTAGGACAATCAGAGTTATTATCTCTGGGTTGTTACCCGTGCCACGTGGTAGCGAGACGAGGAATAGGGAGAGAGAGGAGTTGAACACATGGCTACAGGGATGGTGCAGGAGGGAGGGTTTCAGATTTCTGGATAATTGGGGCTAATTCTGGGGTCGGTGGGACTTTTACAAACGGGATGGTCGACACCTGGACAAGAGGGGTACCAATATCCTGGGGGGGAAATTTGCTAATGCTTTTCGGGAGGGTTTAAACTAGTTCAGCAGGGGCTTGGGAACCTGAATTGTAGCTCCAGTATACAGGAGGTTGAGAGCAGTGAAGTCATGAGTAAGGTTTCAAAGTTGCAGAAGTGTACCGGCAGGCAGGAAGGTGGTTTAAAGTGTGTCTTCTTCAATGCCAGGAGCATCAGGAATAAGTGGGTGAACTTGCGGCATGGGTGGGTACCTGGGACTTCGATGTTGTGGCCATTTCGGAGACATGGATAGAACAGGGACAGGAATGGTTGTTGCAGGTACTGGGATTTAGATATTTAAGTAAGCTCAGGGAAGGTGGTAAAAGAGGGGGAAGGGTAGCATTGTTAGTCAAGGACAGTATTACGGTGGCAGAAAGGACGTTTGATGAGGACTCGTCTACTGAGATAGTATGGGCTGAGGTTAGAAACAGGAAAGGAGAGGTCACCCTGTTAGGGGTTTCCTATAGGCCACCGAAAAGTTCGAGAGATGTAGAGGAAAGGATTGCAAAGATGATTCTGGATAGGAGCGAAAGCAACAGGGTAGTTGTTATGGGGGACTTTAACTTTCCAAATATTGACTGGAAACGCTATAGTTCGAGTACTTTAAATGGGTACTTTTTTGTCCAATGTGTGCAGGAGGGTTTCCTGACACAGTATGTAGATAGGCCAACGAGAGGCGAGGCCATATTGGATTTGGTACTGGGTAATGAACCAGGAAAGGTGTTAGATTTGGAGGTAGGTGAGCACTTTGGTGATAATGACCACAATTCGATTACGTTTACTTTAGTGATGGAAAGGGATAGGTATATACCGCAGGGCAAGAGTTATATCTGGGGGAAAGGCAATTATGATGCAATGAGGCAAGACTTAGGATTCACCGGATGGAGAGGAAAACTGCAGGGGATGGGCACAATGGAAATATGGAGCTTGTTCAAGGAACAGCTACTGCGTGTCATTGATAAGTATGTACCTGTCAGGCAGGGAGGAAGTGGTCGAGCGAGGAAACCGTGGTTTACTAAAGCAGTCGAAACACTTGCCAAGAGGAAGGAGGAGGCTTATGTAAAGATGAGACATGAACGTTCAGTTAGGGCGCTCGAGAGTTACAAGTTAGCTAGGAAGGACCTAAAGAGAGAGCTAAGAGGAGCCAGGAGGGGACATGAGAAGTCTTTGGCAGGTAGGATCAAGGATAACCCTGAAGCTTTCTGTAGATATGGCAGGAATGAAAGAATGACTAGGGTAAGAGTAGGGCCAGTCAAGGACAGTAGTGGGAAGTTGTGCGTGGAGTCCGAGGAGATAGGAGAGGTGCTAAATGAATATTTTTCGTCAGTATTCACACAGGAAAAAGACAATGTTGTCGAGGAGAATACTGATATTCAGGCTACTAGACTAGAAGGGCTTGAGGTTCATAAGGAGGAGGTGTTAGCAATTCTGGAAAGTGTGAAAATAGATAAGTCCCCTGGGCCGGATGGGATTTATCCTAGAATTTTCTGGGAATCTAGGGAGGAGATTGCTGAGCCTTTGGCTTTGATCGTTAAGTCATCTTTGTCTACAGGAATAGTGCCTGAAGACTGGAGGATAGCAAATGTTGTCCCCTTGTTCAAGAAGGGGCGTAGAGACAACCCCGGTAATTATAGACCATTGAGCCTTACTTCTGTTGTGGGCTAAGTCTTGGAAAGGTTTATAAGAGATAGGATATATAATCTTCTGGAAAGGAATAATTTGATTTGAGATAGTCAACACGGTTTTGTGAAGGGTAGGTCATGCCTCACAAACCTTATTGAGTTCTTTGAGAAGGTGACCAAACAGGTGGATGAGGGTAAAGCAGTCGATGTGTATATGGATTTCAGTAAAGCGTTTGATAAGGTTCCCCATGGTAGGCTACTGCAGAAAATATGGAGGCATGGGATTCAGGGTGATTTAGCAGTTTGGATCAGAAATTGGCTAGCTGGAAGAAGACAAAGGGTGGTGGTTGATGGGAAATGTTCAGACTGGAGTCCAGTTACTAGTGGTGTACCACAAGGATCTGTTTTGGGGCCACTGCTGTTTGTCATTTTTATAAATGACCTGGAGGAGGGCGTAGAAGGATGGGTGAGTAAATTTGCAGATGACACAAGTCGGTTGAGTTGTGGGACAATGCGGAAGGATGTTACAAGTTACAGAGGGACATAGATAAGCTGCAGCGCTGGGCTGAGAGGTGGCAAATGGAGTTTAATGCAGAAAAGTGTGAGGTGATTCATTTTGGAAGGAATAACAGAAAGACAGAGTACTGGGCTAATGATAAGATTCTTGGCAGTGTGGATGAGCAGAGAGATCTCGGTGTCCATGTCCATAGATCCCTGAAAGTTGCCACCCAGGTTAAGAAGGCGTACGGTGTGTTAGCTTTTATTGGTAGAGGGATTGAGTTTCGGAGCCATGAGGTCATGTTGCAGCTGTACAAAACTCTGGTGCGGCTGCATTTGGAGTATTGTGTGCAATTCTGGTCGCTGCATTATAGGAAAGATGTGGAAGCATTGGAAAGGGTGCAGAGGAGATTTACCAGAATGTTGCCTGGTATGGAGGGAAGAACTTATGAGGGAAGGCTGAGGGACTTGAGGCTGTTTTCGTTAGAGAGAAGAAGGTTAAGAGGTGACTTCATTGAGGCATACAAGACGATCAGAGGATTGGATAGGGTGGACAGTGAGAGCCTTTTTCCTTGGATGGTGATGTCTAGCACGAGGGGACATAGTTTTAAATTCAGGGGAGATAGATATAGGACAGATGTCAGAGGTAGGTTTTTTACTCCGAGAGCAGTAAGGGCGTGGAATGCCCTGCCTGCAACAGTAATGGACTCGCCAACACGAAGGGCATTCAAATGGTCATTGGATAGACATATGGACAATAAGGGAATAGTGTGGATAGGCTTTAGAGTGGTTTCACAGGTCGGCGCAACATCGAGGGCCGAAGGGCCTGTACTGCGCTGTAATGTTCTATGTTCTATGAAAATAAAAGAAAAGAAAAAGAAAATACATAATAGGGCAACACAAGGAACACAATGTAAACACATAGACACCAGTATCGGGTGAAGCATACAGGGGTGTAGTATTAATCAGATCAGTCCATAAGAGGGTCGTTTAGGAGTCTGGTAACAGCGGGGAAGAAGCTGTTTTTGAATTTGTATAGGCGTGTTTTCAGACTTTTGTATCTCCTGCCCGATGGAAGAAGTTGGAAGAGTGAGTAAGTCGAGTGGGAAGGGTTTTGATTATGCTGGAGGTGTAGATAGAATCAATGGATGGGAGGCATGTGCGTGTGATGGACTGGGCTGTGTTCATGACTCTCTGGAGTGTCTATTGGTCTTGGGACGAGCAGTTGCTATACCAGGCTGTGATGCAACATCGATGGCCAAAGGGCCTGTACTGCGCTGTAATGTTCTCTGTTCTATGACCCACACTCATCCCTGGAGCATCATGACAATAAGGACTTCAACATCAGAATGCTATTCATTGACTACAGCTCCGCCTTCAACACCATAATCCCAGGCAAACTCACATCAGAGCTCCAAAACCTAGGACTTGGCTCCTCCCTCTGCAACTGGATCCTCGACTTCCTGACCCATTGACCACAACCAGTAAGGATAAACACCAACACCTCCGCCACGATAGTCCACAATACCAGGGCCCCTTATAATACTCCCTACACACAGGCGACTATGTGGCAAAATGTGGCTCCAACTCCATCTACAAGTTTGCTGATGACACGACCATAGTGGGTCGGATCTCGAACAACTATGAGTCAGAGTACAGGAGGGAGATAGAGAACTTAGTGGAATGGTGTAACGACAACAATCTGTCCCTCAATGTCAGCAAAACTAAAGAGCTGGTCACTAACTTCAGGAAGCAAAGTATTGTACACACCCCTGTCTGCATCAATGGTGTCAAGGTGGAGATGGTTGACAGTTTCAAAATCCTAGAGGTGCACATCACAAACAACATGTCTTGATACACCCATGTCAACGCTATGACCAAGGAAGCACAACAGCGCCTATACTTTCTCAGGAAACTAAGGAAATTTGGCATGTTCACATTGACTCTTACCAACTTTTATAGATGCACCAGAGAAAGCATCCTATCTGGCTGCATCACAGCCTGGTAGGCAACTGCTCGGCCCAAGACCGTAAGAAACTACAAAGAGTCCTGTCTTCAGCCCAGTCCATCACGTGAGTCGACTCCCATCCATGGACTGTGTTTACACCTCCAGCTGTCTTGAGAAAGCGGGCAACATAATCAAAGACCCCTCTCACTTGGCTTATTCACTCTTCCAAATTCTTCCATCGAGATCAAACGTCTAAGAACACGCACTAGCAGCTTCATAAACAGCTTTTCCTCCGCTGTTACCAGACTCCTGAATGACCCTCTTATGGCCTGAACTGATCTCTTCACACATCTTCTCTACTGAGTAGTGCTGCACTCCTGTATGCTTCACCTGATGCCTGTATCGATGTATTTACATTGTGTATTTATGTGTGCCCCATGTTTTTTTTTCATGTATGGAATGATCTGTCTGGACTGTACGCAGAACAATACTTTGCACTGTACCTCGGTACACATGGCAATAAACAAATCCAAATCCGACTGAAAAAACACACTCTTGCCCCCCCACCCACGTCCTTGCTAGCTACTGAACCATTTGAAAACTTTCTTTCCTATTAAAGCCTTGAATGTGTACTTATCTCATGGGTCAATGCACTTCTTTCTTGCAAATCCATGCTTAGATCTCTTCAATCAGGTTTCTACATGTGGCACTGTCCTGTCAAATTTACAAATGATACGCTTTGTGTAATAACCATGGTGCACTATCCTGGTAGTCTTTCTTGTCAATTGCTGCTCTCCTGTTGTCATTGGGTCAGTGGGTGTTGCTTTCCTATCTTGGCATAGCTTGAATATTTCCAACGGTCGCTTTCCTTTCCACGCTACCTCTGTAGCCCCTATGGATCTATTCCTGTCCCCCTCCTCTTTCTTACCTACATGCTATCCTTTGGCAACATAATCTGAAGACATGGGACCTAGCTTCCTTCTCAATGTAAACAATCTAACTGTTCGCACCTTGTGTGGCCCTTTTGATGTCTCTGTGTTGTTGGACTGTACGTTATCCAGTCTGGATTGAGCCACAACTCAGTGAAGCATTACAAAGTCTGAAATCGTCACCTTTGACCCCACCATAAACTCTGCAACCTCATGAGTGATTGCTACGTTCTTCCCGGCTACTGTCTCAGGTTGAATCATCTGTTCGCAACTTTGGTGCCATTGTTGACCCCTGAACTGAGCTTTTGATTCAATATATGGGGGCTGTTTAGCACAGGGCTAATTCGCTGGCTTAGAAAGCAGACCGAGGCAGGCCAGCAGCACGGTTCGATTCCCGTAACAGCCTCCCCGAACAGGCGCCGGAATGTGGCGACTAGGGGTTTTTCACAGTAACTTCATTTGAAGCCTACTTGTGACAATAAGCGATTTTCATTTCATTTACATCTTGTTCATTGCAAAGACCACCTATTCCCATCTCTGTAACATCAACCTTCCTCTTCCCTGCTTCAGCCCATTTGTTACTGAAACTCTTTTTCATCTTTGTCACCTTTCTATGTGACTATTCCAGTACTCCCTGGCTGGATTTGTATCTCCCTCTTTCAATAAATTTCTCTTATTCAAAACTCTGTTGCATTTTTTATTCATTTATGGGATGTGGGAGATGCTGGCTGGGCCAGCATTTATTACCCACCCTTAATTGTCCTTGAGACTGTGGTGGTGAGCTGCCTTCTTGAACTCCTGCAGTCCCTATGCTGTGGGTACCAGCTGAGTTTATTCATGAAGGCGCCGCCTTCTCAACCTTGCCCCTCACCTGAGGTGTGGTGACCCTTAGGTTAAATCACAATCAGTCCGCTCCCAAAGGGAAGAGCAACCTATGGTCCACTGGGACTGTGGCGACTTTTACACCCATAGTGCTGATAGGGAGGGAGTTTCAGGATATTGACTCAGAGACAGCGAAGGAACCGCAATATATTTCCAAATCAGGATGGTGAGTGACTTGGAGGTGAACTTCCAGATGATGGTGTTCCCATGTGTCATTTACCCTTGTCCTTCTAGATGGTAATGGCTGTGGGTTTGGATCTTATCTGCACTAAGTTCCTTCATCTGTTTCTCCTGCTGCTTGATGTACTTGGATTGGATTGGATTTGTTTATTGTCACGTGTACCGAGGTACAGTGAAAAGTATTTTTCTGCGAGCAGCTCAACAGATCATTAAATACATGGGAAGAAAAGGGAATAAAAGAAAATACATAATAGGGCAACACAACATATACAATGTAACTACATAAGCACTGGCATCGGATGAAGCATACAGGGTGTAGTGTTAATGAAGTCAGTCCATAAGAGGGTCATTTAGGAGTCTGGTGACAGTGGGGAAGAAGCTGTTTTTGAGTCTGTTCGTGCGTGTTCTCAGACTTCTGTATCTCCTGCCCGATGGAAGAAGTTGGAAGAGTGAGTGAGCCGGGTGGGAGGGATATTTGTCTGTTGATTCCCCCAATGTGCTCACACTCCTGTTTAAACCTCTTCATGACCTTGTCCCTCCCTAACATCTTCAGTCATGCACACTGCAGGTGGTCGCTTTTATTGAAATAATTCTGCTGCTGTTTTACATTCACAGTGGGTCACCTCCTTTTCCAATGTAATGGTTTTATTAAACACTTGGTATTTTCTTAAGTAGATTGATGAAAAGTTTGTCAGCTGTGATCTCAAATTATTCCTTAGTTTCTAACAGTAAACTGTGATGTTTCTTTCTTTATAGTATGATTTCTCTTTTGAGAAGAAGACGATAAAATGGGCTGAAGAAATAAAACAAATTAAAGCTACACAAGCGGCAGCCAGTTTAAACAGGGAAACTTCTTCAGTGACTGCTGAATCAGAAGCATTCTTGGAGAGAAAAAGTGGAATCCAGTATACTGGTGGACCACACCCATCAGCATTTCCACTGACTATTAATCCTCTACTTGCCAGTCTGAGGCACAACAATATTCTAACCCCAATGCCAGCTAATAGCAAAACTGTGACACAAAAAGACCCAAGTCCTCCGTTCACAACTAAATTCAATCTTGCAGACTTTGAAAGTGAAGAGGATCCTTTTGATAAACTGGAGTTGAAAACGCTAAATGATAAGGAGGAACTCAAAAACATTCTTGAAGTTCAGGCGAGTTCACGACCAATGATTATTCCACAATTGGATAATGGCCTGGATGTACAGATTGTGGGATCCACAGATGCATCACCAAGCCCAGAAGTGCAGGCCTCAGCTGAGGAGGCTACCTCAGACTTCAAATCTCTTCACAAGCCAAATGGCCTCATAAATTTGCCGCAGTTAGAGAACTGTGAAAAAGTGCCCTTCTCTGCCAAAGTATCTCTCCCTTCTGCTTCAACTGTCAGCAATATCAAATCTCTGTCCTTTCCTAAACTGGATTCTGATGAGAATGAGCAGAAGACTGCTAAACTCACTGGTACTTTCCACAGCACAAGCCTACCTAATGGTACTTTGTTTAATTCAATAAAGAACTGTGAGCAGTACAAAGCTAGCAGTGTGAATGGACATAACTTCTCTGTTGCATCCATATGTTCCTCTTCAAGTTTTGAGCTTGGAATTGATAACACCACAGCATTGTTGTCTTCTTCAAGGTCAGATGTTTCACCAGTTATGTCAACAACTGGAACAGTGAACTCATCTCACAATGCAGCAAAGCTGGTAAGACATTGTTTTCAAATTAACTACCTGAATTTTGGTTGCAGATTCCTCAGACTAATTCTGTTTATTCAAATGTGTAATAACTTGTGTGAGCATATTTTTACTGTATACTCTTGTACAGAGCACATATATTGTACAGTCAAATTTCACGGTGAAATTTAAGTTAACTGAATCAGTTCACTTCTATTGCCTGTTTCTTGTCAGCAGAAAATAGCATTCCTCCATTCGGACACTTTCAGTGCATTACACCAGAAAGTTATAATCAGTGACTCTAGAGTGAACCTTTGTCCCACCATCTGCTCCTACATCCTATTAATCCATATTAAATTGGTGGTGGTGAGTGTTTCCTGCTGTCCGTGAATGCTGTGCCTTAGTGATGCAGTCCGTAGCCATATATTTACATAGAATTTAGAATGATATATTAATCCGTAATGATGGTATATTGAAATTTTAAACCAATATGATGATGACCTCCTTTGCCCTGGACTGCTGATCTGACCATAGCCTCATGCTGTCTTTGAATTCTCTCCTCCCATTTCATAAGTCCACATGACTGGAGCAGATGGGTTTTCCAGGTAACACGGCTTCAAACCGTGGTAAAGGTCATCCTGGGCCCCTATAAAGAGCTTAATAAGTGAGATCCCTGAGATACTAAACTGGGTGGCTTCTCTGGATCCTTTTTTCTTCTTCTTAAATTTAGAGTACCCAATTCATTTTTTCCAATTAAGGGGGCAATTTAGCGTGGCCAATCCACCTAGCCTGCACATCGTTGCGTTGTGGGGGCGAAACCCACGCAGACAGGGGAGAATGTGCAAACTCCACACGGACAGTGACCCAGAGCCGGGATCGAACCTGGGACCTCGGCGCCGTGGGGCAGCAGGGCTAACCACTGCACCACCGTGCTGCCCGGCTTCTCTGGATCTTGGAGTCTGTTCTGTGACCCAAAGGATTTTGTTCAGCTGACATACTGGTTTTGTTTTGGGCTTTTCCTAATAGCTCAATGCCAAGATACTGCGGGGAATGCCCCAATGCTTGCTTGGTTGTGGCGGCTTGGGGGGGGGGGGAGGGGTTTGAGCTGGGGGCCCCTTTGATGGGGAGGACGATTTTGCAGAGCAAAATGGATGATTATACTTCTGGAAATGAAGAGACAGTACATTGCTTCCACAGTTAGTAAAAGAATATCCTTGGCAGTGCGAAGGTGGATTTCACAATTATTAGTTACTTAGGCTACTTAGTCATAATGCCTCATATTGGAATAAGAATTACATCTTTTTCTGAGGACCTCGAACTGAATCCTCAGGTTTCCTTTTATTCCAGATCATCTGCAATCATTTGAAAATTCTCCGTTCTTCCAACCATGGCATCCTATGTATCCTCCACATCCTTTGGTCCTCCATTGCAAGATGTGCCATCAGTTACCTAGGCCTTAAACTTAAGTCTCTCTCGCTAAACCTGTTCACCTATTTGTCTCTCTCTCACCTCCTTTAAGATGCTCCATAAAACATTGCAGCATTCCTCCACCCCTGCCGCCGCCACCATCAAGGTTTCTTGGGTTTTACACTCTCCCTTCAGGTTTCATGGAATCCTTACAGTGCAGAAGGAGGCCATTTGGCTCATCGCGTGTGCACTGACTCCCCGAAAGAGCACTTCAACCAGGTCCACTTCCCTGCCTAATCCCCATAACGCCACCTCACATTTCCTGGACACCAATTTAGCATAGCCGATCCACCTAACCTGCACATCTTCGGACTGAGGGAGGAAATCAAAGCACTCGGAGGAAACCCACGCAGACACAGCGAGAATATGCAAACTCCACACAGGCAGCCACCCAAGACCGGCATCGAACCCAGCTCACTGGTGCTGTGAGGCAGCAGTGCTAACTGTGCCATTGTGTTGCCTTTGGCACCACTGCAGAAATCTTTCTGGCCTCTGACAATCCAATACCTTTTCAACTCGCTGTGACTTTACTGAACAGTGATCTGTTCTGGTTCCCAGTTTACTCTGCTCCGTTAACTCCAAACTTCTTGGAAACTTTTCCTCATTTCTCTAGTTTCCTTAACTAGCTGGACTTTAGGTTTCCGGCATCTGTTTCCTTAACCATTATCCCATTGTATGTTTCTTCATCTAGAAAGGCTGAGAGAGATGTTCCTTCTTTAGCCTTCTAATACCAACTGCTTCTTGCAGAGCTGTGAGAGATACCTATCTCCAACTGCAATCAAATTAGCTAAATTAAAACTTAACAGCTTCTCTACCTCACAAGGCCCAGTTGATAAACAACACCCGCATATATCTGCTGGTTATTTACTCATCACGTCGTAGCCCTCTCTAATGGTTGGCACGGTAGCACAATGGTTAGCACCGTTGCTTTGCAACGCCAGGGATCTGGGTTCGATTCCCGGCTTGGGTCACTGTGGAGTTTGCATGTTCTTCCTCGGTTTCCTCCGGGTGGTCTAGTTTCCTCCCACAAGTCCCAAAAGACGAGCTTGTTTGGAGAATTGAATATTCTGAATTCTCCCTCAGTGTACCTGAACAGGTGGTGGAGTGTGGCAACTAAGAGATTTTCACAGTAACTTCATTGCAGTGTTAATGTAAGCCTACTTGTAAAACTATAGGTTTTATGCTTCCAGGCACAGAAACATTAAATTAAACCCACTTAACACTATACCTTATTTGTAATATTTACCAATACATACATAAATGAAATATAAATCTTTGTTTTCCAACACACTCATAGGACATTTTGTAAGAATACCAAATGTACGAATATACATATAAAAAGTACAAATTAGAAGCAGGAGTAGGCCACTTGGCTCCTTGAGCCTACTTGTGCCACTAATAAAGATTATTAAAAACAAATGAGCAACCCCTTATTTTAAAAAAGTGACCCCTAGTCCTAGATTATCCCACAAGAGGTACCTTTTCCACATTCACCCTGCCAAAGACCTCTCCGGATCTTATGTTTCAATCAAGTTGCCTCTCGCTCTTTTCAACTCCAGGAGATACAAACCTGTCCAACCTTTCCTCAAAGACAACCCACCGGTTCCAGGTATTAGTCTAATAACCCTTCTCTGAACTGCTTGCAACATAGTTATAGCCTTCATAGAATCATAGGATCCCTACAGTGCAGAAAGAGGCCATTTGGCCCGTCGAGTCTGCACTGATTCTCTGAAAGAGCACCGTAACTTGGGCTCCAACCCTATCCCGCAACCCCTTAACTACACTTAACCTGCATACCCCTGGACACTAAGGGGCAATTGAGTACGACCAACCCAAGCTGCTTTGACAAAGGGTCATCTGGACTCGAAATGCTAGCTATTTTCTCTCCCTACTGATGCTGCCAGATCTGCTGAGATTTTCCAGCATTTTCTTTTTGGTTTCAGAGTCCAGCATCCGCAGTAATTTGCTTTTGACATATATATTTCATGACACAAGAGTGCTGATAGGTTGTCAAGTGGACTTTGATTGGCAGAGCTGTTGCCATGGAGAATGCTCCAGTTAACTGATGACTGACCGTTAACTGCCAAGCTTTGTTTAAATTCAAATCAGGCAGGTTGACTGGCCAAGGCCTGGGGAATGAACCAGAGAATGCCTATTGCCTGTTTTGTTTAGTTGAACCAGGCGTGTATATGTTCTTTCTGTCTACAAAGGGCAGGGCCCTGCGCATTAATATGTATAGCTTTTAGCACACGTAAGTACATCACACTGCAAGCCCGACTGATAATCTTAAATTTGTTAGCATCATTCGTAGCACACTGAGGATTGTTTGGCAAATATTGTCCATTCTCGGAATAACATCTATTGTCGGATACTAGTTTGTGTTTTGCAAGCATGGGCTACTTGGGTATGGTAGGTACCATTCCTGTTGCGAACAGCTAAAGGGACAAATTATTTAATACGATCCGCCAGTTTTTGGGATGTATGACCTACATACCTAGCATCACACCGACACTGAAATCTATATGCCACATTACTCATTTGTGTATTTGAGGGGCTGGTTTCGCACAGTGGCTAAATAGCTGGCTTGCAATGCAGAACAATGCCAGCAGCGAGGGTTCAATTCCCATACCGGCCTCCCCGAACAGCTGCCAGAATGTGGCGACTATGGGCTTTTCACAATAACTTCATTGAACAATAAGCGATTATTCTTATTAGGTTGAATGTCTTTTTGGTTTGGCGACAGAATTCGGTTAGTGACTTGTGTTCCTACTGTATTGTAGCAGGGTGAAACATCTAGCTCCACCTGTTGCTCATATTCTTGAGACACCTTACCGTTCCAGGGTAATCTGAGGTAGACTGGGCACTTTTTAGGACTGAAAGTGGCAGCCATCGGCCCAAAAATATACAGCCAGCAGTCATCTGTTCAGGATAGCCCTTATCTTACAGGATAGCTTTAATGCTCCCTATTTCAGCATCAAACTTGCATTGTGAGCAAATGATTCCGGCCTTATTTATGAGGTTGCGAGCTTATGAGGCTTTTGTTCATATTTACTTAATTCTCAACCAAAAGCTTTTGATGTACGAGGCAGGTTTTTTTACACAGAGGGTGGTGAGTGCCTGGAACGCCTTGCCAGGGGAGGTTGCGGAAGCAGATACATTAATGGTGTTCAAAAGTCATCTCGACAATGTCCCTACTCCGCTCCGAGGTCCCCACCTGCTTCAAAAAGACCACCATCATACTGGTGGCAAAGAAGAGCCAGGCAACCTGCCTCAATGACTACCATCCGGTGGCCCTGATATCAATCGTAATGATGTACTTCGAGAGATTGGTCATGAAGCGCATCAACTCCATACTCCCAGAATGCCTAGATCCACTGCAATTAGCATACCGCCGCAACCGGTCCACAGCAGACGCCATCTCACTGGCCCTGCACTCATCCCTAGAGCATCTCGACAACAAGGACTCCGACATCAGATTCCTATTTATTGACTACAGCTCCGCCTTCAGCACCATAATCCCAGCCAAGCTCATATCAAAGCTCCAAAACCTAGGACTTGGCTCCTCACTCTGCAACTGGATCCTCGACTTTCTGACCCACAAACCACAATCAGTAAGAATAAACAACAACACCTCCTCCACAATAGTCCTCAATAGCACGGTAGCATAGTGGTTGGCACTATGGCTTCAAAGCGCCAGGGTCCCTGGTTCGATTTCCGGCTTTGTTCACTCTGCGTAGTCTGCACATTCTACCCGTGTCTGCGTGGGTTTCCTCCGGGTGCTCCGGTTTCCTCCTACAAGTCCCGAAAGATATGCTATTAGGTAATTTGGACATTCTGAATTCTCCCTCGGTGTATCCAAACAGGCGCCGGAATGTGGCGACTAGGGACTTTTCACACTAACTTCATTGCAGTGTTAATGTAAGCCTACTTGTGATAATAAAGATCATTATTATTATATAATACCGGGGCCCCGCAAGGCTGCTTACTTAGCCCCCTACTATAATCCCTATACACACATGACTGCAAGGCAAAAGTTAGTTCCAACTCCATCTACAAGTTAGCTGATGACACGACCATAGTAGGTTGGATCTCGAACAACGACGAGTCAGAATACAGGAGGGAGATAGAGTTGTGCAATGACATCAATCTATCCCTTAATGCCAGCAAAACTAAAGAGCTGGTCACTGACTTCAGGGATCAAAGTAGTGTACACACCCCTGTCAGCATCAACGGGGCCGAGGTAGAGACGGTGACAGCTTCAAATCCCAAGGTGTGCACAGCACCAAAAATCTGTCCTGGTCCACCCACGTCGACACTACCACCAAGAAAGCACAACAGCACCTCTACTTCCTCGGGAAACTAAGAAAATTTGCCATGCCCACACTGACTTTTACCAACTCTTACAGATGCACCATAGAAAGCATCCTATCTGGCTGCATCACAGCATGGTATGGCAACTGATCGTCCCAAGACCAATAGAAATTCCAGAGAGTCATGAACACAGCCCAGTCCATCACACGCACATGCCTCCCATCCATTGACTCTATCTACATCTCCCGCTGCCTTTTGGGAAAGCGGGCAGCATAATCAAAACCCCTCCCACTCGACTTACTCACTCTTCCAACTTCTTCCATCGGGCAGGAGATACAAAAGTCTGAAAACACGCCTATACAAATTCAAAAACAGCTTCTTCCCCGCTGTTACCAGACTCCTAAACGACCCTCTTATGGACTGATCTGATTAATACTACACCCCTGTATGCTTCACCCGTGTCTATGTGTTTACATTGTGTACCTTGTGTTGCCCTATTATGTATTTTCTTTTTCTTTTCTTTTCTTTTCATAGAACATAGAACATTGAACATTACAGCGCAGTACAGCCCTTCGGCCCTCGATGTTGCGCCAACCTGTGAAACCACTCTAAAGCCCATCTACACTATTCCCTTATCGTCCATATGTCTATCCAATAACCATTTGAATGCCCTTCGTGTTGGCGAGTCCATTACTGTTGCAGGCAGGGCATTCCACGCCCTTACTGCTCTCTGAGTAAAGAACCTACCTCTGACATCTGTCCTATATCTATCTCCCCTCAATTTAAAACTATGTTCCCTCGTGCTAGACATCACCATCCGAGGAAAAAGGCTCTCACTGTCCACCCTATCCAATCCTCTGATCATCTTGTATGCCTCAATTAAGTCACCTCTTAACCTTCTTCTCTCCAACGAAAACAGCCTCAAGTCCCTCAGCCTATCCTCATAAGATCTTCCCTCCATACCAGGCAACATTCTGGTAAATCTCCTCTGCACCCTTTCCAATGCTTCCACATCTTTCCTATAATGCGGAGACCAGAATTGGAAGCAATACTCCAAATGCGGCCGCACCAGAGTTTTGTACAGCTGCAACATGACCTCATGGCTCCGAAACTCAATCCCTCCACCAATAAAAGCTAACACACTGTACGCCTTCTGAACAACCCTCTCAACCTGGGTGGCAACTTTCAGGGATCTATGTACATGGACACCGAGATCTCTCTGCTCATCCACACTGCCAAGAATCTTCCCATTAGCCCAGTACTCTGTCTTCCTGTTATTCCTTCCAAAATGAATCACCTCACACTTTTCTGCATTAAACTCCATTTGCCACCTCTCAGCCCAGCGCTGCAGCTTATCTATGTCCCTCTGTAACTTGTAACATCCTTCTGCACTGTCCACAACTCCACCGACTTTGGTATCATCTGCAAATTTACTCACCCATCCTTCTACGCCCTCCTCCAGGTCATTTATAAAAATGACAAAGAGCAGTGGCCCCAAAACAGATCCTTGTGGTACACCACTAGTAACTGGACTCCAGTCTGAACATTTCCCATCAACCACCGCCCTTTGTCTTCTTCCAGCTAGCTAATTTCTGATCCAAACTGCTAAATCACCCTGAATCCCATGCCTCCGTATTTTCTGCAGTAGCCTACCATGGGGAACCTTATCAAACGCTTTACTGAAATCCATATACACCACATCAACTGCTTTACCCTCATCCAACTGTTTGGTCACCTTCTCAAAGAACTCAATAAGGTTTGTGAGGCACGATCTACCCTTCACAAACCGTGTTGACTATCTCAAATCAAATTATTCCTTTCCAGATGATTATACATCCTATCTCTTATAAACCTTTCCAAGACTTTGCCCACAACAAAAATAAGGCTCACTGGTCTATAGTTACCGGGGTTGTCTCTACTCCCCTTCTTGAACAAGGGGACAACATTTGCTATTCTCCAGTCTTCGGGCACTATTCCTGTAGACAAAAATGACTTAAAGATCAAAGCCAAAGGCTCCGCAATCTCCTCCCTAGCTTCCCAGAGAATTCTAGGATAAATCCCATCCGGCCCAGGGGACTTATCTATTTTCACACTTTCCAGAATTGCTAACACCTCCTCCTTATGAACCTCAAGCCCGTCTAGTCTAGTAGCCTGAATATCAGTATTCTCCTCGACAACATTGTCTTTTTCCTGTGTGAATACTGACGAAAAATATTCATTTAGCTCCTCTCCTATCTCCTCGGACTCCACGCACAATTTACCACTACTGTCCTTGACTGGCCCTGCACTTACCCTAGTCATTCTTTTATTCCTGACATATCTATAGAAAGCTTCAGGGTTATCCTTGATCCTACCTGCCAAAGACTTCTCGTGTCCCCTCCTGGCTCTTCTTAGCTCTCTCTTTAAGTCCTTCCTCGCTAACTTGTAACTCTCGAGCGCCCTAACTGAACGTTCATGTCTCATCTTTACATAAGCCTCCTTCTTCCTCTTGACAAGTGTTTCGACTGCTTTAGTAAACCACGGTTCCCTCGCTCGACCACTTCCTCCCTGCCTGACAGGTACATACTTATCAAGGACACGCAGTAGCTGTTCCTTGAACAAGCTCCACATTTCCATTGTGCCCATCCCCTGCAGTTTTCCTCTCCATCTGATGTATCCTAAGTCTTGCCTCATCGCATCATAATTGCCGTTCCCCCAGTATAACTCTTGCCCTGCGGTATATACCTATCCCTTTCCATCACTAAAGTAAACGTAATCGAATTATGGTCACTATCACCCTGTTGCTTTCGCTCCTATCCAGAATCATCTTTGCAATCCTTTCCTCTACATCTCTGGAACTTTTCGGAGGCCTATAGAAAACCCCTAACAGGGTGACCTCTCCTTTCCTGTTTCTAACCTCAGCCCATACTACCTCAGTAGACGAGTCCTCATCAAACGTCCTTTCTGCCACCGTAATACTGTCCTTGACTATCCCCCCCCCCCCCCCCCCCCCCCCCCCCCTTTTACCATCTTCCCTGAGCTTACTGAAATATCTAAACCCCGGCACCTGCAACAACCATTCCTACTCTATCCGTGTCTCCTAAATGGCCACAACATCGAAGTGCCAGGTACCAACCCATGCCGCAAGTTCACCCACCTTATTCCGGATGCTCCTGGCATTGAAGAAGACACACTTTAAACCACCTTCCTGCCTGCCGGTACACTCCTGCAACTTTGAAACCTTACTCATGACCTCACTACTCTCAACCTCTTGTCTACTGGAGCTACAATTCAGGTTCCCAATCCACTGCTGAACTAGTTTAAACCCTCCCGAAGAGCATTAGCAAATTTCCCCCCCAGGATATTGGTACCCCTCTGGTCCAGGTGTAGACCATCCTGTTTGTAGAGGTCCCACCGACCCCAGAATGAGCCCCAATTATCCAGAAATCTGAAACCCTCCCTCCTGCACCATCCCTGTAGCCACGTATTCAATCCTCTCTCTCCCTATTCCTCGTCTCGCTATCACGTGGCACGGGTGACAACCCAGAGACAATAACTCTGTTTGTCCTAGATCTAAATTTCCACCCTAGCTCCCTGAATTCCTGCCTTACATCCCTATCCCTTTTCCTATCTATGTCGTTGGTACCTATGTGGACCACGACTTGGGACTGCTCCCCCTCCCCCTTAAATGATCTAAATCATGTACCTCATGTACTAAATGATCTGTTTGAGCTGCTCGCAGGAAAATACTTTACACTGTAACTTGGTACACGTCCAAATCCAATCCAAATACCTGGATAGAATGGGTATAGAAGGATACGGCACTAGGAAGTGCTGAGGGTTTTGGCCAAGGATGGTTTCATGACCGGTACGGGTTTGGAGGGCCGAAGGACCTGTTTCTATGCTGTATTGTTCTTTGTTCTTGGACTTAGAGCGAATCTTTTTTCCAGAGTTCTGATGCCATGAGATGAATTCGGAATATGCATTCTGATCATGAATGGCGTATCGAATTTCCCGAGATGTATCAGAACTATTCCGACATTTATTTCAGAATCACAGAAAAATATAGTGCAGAAGAGGCCCTTTTGGCCCATTGTGTCTGCACTGACACACAAAAAAATAATACCTGACCTGTCTACCTAATCCCATTTGCCAGCACTTGGCCCATAGCCTTGAATGTTATGATGTGCAAATGCTTATCCAGCATTTTTTAAAGGATGTGAGACAACCCACCTCTACTACCTTCCCAGGCAGTGCATTCCAGACTGTCACCACCCTCTGGGTAAAAAGGTTTCCCTCAAATCACCCCCTCCCTAAACCTCCTGCCCCTCACCTTGAACTTGTGTCCCCTCGTGACTGACCCTGCAACTAAGGAGAACAGCTGCTCCCTATCCACCATGTCCATGTTCCTCATAATCTGTAAAGGTAAAGTCACCATAGTCCTAGATGACCATAGGCTTCTTTCCCCTTTGAAGGGGAGAGCTGACTGGTGCTGATTTAACCTGAAGAGAACCATACCAAGGCTGAGAAGGCTTTACCATGAATAACCTCAGCTGGTAAGGGAATTGAACCCGCACTGCTGACCTCGCTCTGCATGATGAACCAGCTGACTAGCCAACGTAGCTAAACTGGCCCCCATGATCTTGTACACCTTGATCAGATGGCCTCTCAGTCTTCTCTGCTCCAACAAAACAACCCAAGCCTATCCAAACTCTCTTCACAACTTAGATGTTCCATCCCAGGCAACATCTTGGTGAATCTCCTCTGCACCCCCTCCATACAATCACATCCTTATAATGTGTCGACCAGAATTGCACACAGTTCTCCAGCTGTGGCCGTACCAATATTCTATACAACTCCAACATGACCTCCCTGCTTTTGTAATCAATGCCTTGATTGATAAAGTAAAGTGTCCCATTGTCTTTTTCCAACACCCTCTTAACCTGCCCTCCCGCCTTCAGAGATTTATGGACAAACACCCCAAGGTCCATTTGTTCCTTAGAACTTCCCAGTGTCGTGCCATTCATTGAATACTTCCTTGTCAAATTGCTCCTTCCAAAGTGTATCACCATACACTTGTCAGGGTTACAGTCCATCTGCCACTTAGCTGCCCACTTGACCATCCCGTCTACATCTTCCTGTAACCCAAGACACTCAACCTCACTGTTAACCACCCAACCAATCTTTGTGACATCCGGAAACTTACTGATCCTGCCCCCCACATAGTCATCTATGTCAATGATGAATAATAGGGACCCAGCACATATCGCTGTTGTTCTGATTGCATGCACAGAGTATTTTCTTTGTCTTCAATGAACTCTGATATTGAGGAGGGATTAAAGAAAGAAAGAGGAGGCACAGACTGGTAAGAGAGCAAGGGTGAAAGGGAGAAAAGTAGTTTTCCCCCAGGTAATGTTGCTTCAATGGAAATAATGTAAGTTGAAATTTAGAACCAGTTAATTTTCTCACCTGTGTTTTATTGACATTTAGAAATGGCTTTCATCTAAGTGTCTGAGATGCTAATTTCTAAAAGCTATGGCTTAAGTAGGGGAAGAGAGAAAGGCAGTTTCTTTGCTCAAGTTGAATTTTGAACTGAACCAAGACCTTTTGAGAGAAACGAGTAAGAAAGGTGAGGAGGGAACCATTTGAGTGGTAGGTGGCTATAGCAATTTGGGTGGACTCTTTTCCATAAGAACATAAGAACTAGAAGCAGGAATAGGCCATCTGGCCCCTCGAGCCTGCTCCACCATTCAATGAGATCATGGTTGATCTTTTGTGGACTCAGCTCCACTTTCCGGCCCGAACACCATAACCCTTAATCCCTTTATTCTTCAAAAAACTATCTATCTTTACCTTAAAAACATTTAATGAAGGAGCCTCTACTGCTTAACTGGGCAAGGAATTCCATAGATTCACAACCCTTTGGGTGAAGAAGTTCCTCCTAAACTCAGTCCTAAATCTACTTCCCCTTATTTTGAGGCTATGCCCCCTAATTCTGCTTTCACCCGCCAGTGGAAACAACCTGCCCACATCTATCTTATCTATTCCCTTCATAATTTTATATGTTTCTATAAGATCCCCCCCCTCATCCTTCTAAATTCCAATGAGTCCAGTTCCAGTCTACTCAACCTCTCCTCGTAATCCAAACCCTTCAGCTCTGGGATTAACCTAGTGAATCTCCTCTGCACACCCTCCAGTGCCAGTACGTCCTTTCTCAAGTAAGGAGACCAAAACTGAACACAATACTCCAGGTGATGCCTCACTAACACCTTATACAATTGCAGCATAACCTCCCTAGTCTTAAACTCCATCCCTCTAGCAATGAAGGACAAAATTCCATTTGCCTTCTTAATCACCTGTTGCACCTGTAAACCAACATTTTGCGACTCATGCACTAGCACACCCAGGTCTCTCTGCACAGCAGCATGTTTTAATATTTTATCATTTAAATAATAATCCCTTTTGCTGTTATTCCTACCAAAATGGATGACCTCATATTTGTCAACATTGTATTCCATCTGCCAGACCCTAGCCCATTCACTTAGCCTATCCAAATCCTTCTGCAGACTTCCAGTATCCTCTGCACTTTTTGCTTTACCACTTATTTTAGTGTCATCTGCAAACTTGGACACATTGCCCTTGGTCCCCAACTCCAAATCATCTATGTAAATTGTGAACAGTTGTGGGCCCAACACTGATCCCTGTGGGACACCACTAGCTACTGATTGCCAACCAGAGAAACACCCATTAATCCCCACTCTTTGCTTTCTATTAATTAACCAATCCTCTATCCATGCTACTACTTTCCCCTTAATGCCATGCATCCTTATCTTATGCAGCAACCTTTTGTGTGGCACCTTGTCAAAGGCTTTCTGGAAATCCAGATATAGCACATCCATTGGCTCCCCGTTATCTACCGCACTGGTAATGTCCTCAAAAAATTCCACTAAATTAGTTAGGCACGACCTGCCCTTTATGAACCCATGCTGCGTCTGCCCAATGGGACAATTTCCATCCAGATGCCTCGCTATTTCTTCCTTGATGATAGATTCCAGCATCTTCCCTACTACCGAAGTTAAGCTCACTGGCCTATAATTACCCGCTTTCTGCCTACCCCCTTTTTTAAACAGTGGTGTCACGTTTGCTAATTTCCAATCCGCCGGGACCACCCCAGAGTCTAGTGAATTTTGGTAAATTATCACTAGTGCATTTGCAATTTCCCTCGCCATCTCTTTTAGCATTCTGTGATGCATTCCATCAGAGCCAGGAGACTTGTCTACCTTGAGCCCCATTAGCTTGCTCATCACTACTTCCTTAGTGACAACAATCATCTCAAGGTCCTCGCCTGTCATAGCCTCATTTCCATCAGTCACTGGCATGTTATTTGTGTCTTCCACTGTGAAGACCGACCCAAAAAACCTGTTCAGTTCCTCAGCCATTTCCTCATCTCCCATTATTAAATCTCCCTTCTCATCCTCTAAAGGACCAATATTTACCTTAGCCACTCTTTTTTGTTTTATGTATTTGTAGAAACTTTTACTATCTGTTTTTATATTCTGAGCAAGTTTACTCTCATAATCTATCGTACTCTTCTTTATAGCTTTTTTAGTAGCTTTCTGTTGCCCCCTAAAGATTTCCCAGTCCTCTAGTCTCCCACTAATCTTTGCTACTTTGTATGCTTTTTCCTTCAAGTTGATACTCTCCCTTATTTCCTTAGATATCCACGGTCAATTTTCCCTCATTCTACCGTCCTTCCTTTTTGTTGGTATAAACCTTTGCTGAGCACTGTGAAAAATCGCTTGGAAGGTTCTCCACTGTTCCTCAACTGTTTCACCATAAAGTCTTTGCTCCCAGTCTACCTCAGCTAGTTCTTCTCTCATCCCATTGTAATCTCCTTTGTTTAAGCACAAAACACTAGTGCTTGATTTCGCCTTCTCACCCTCCATCTGTATTTTAAATTCTAGCATATTGTGATCGCTCCCTCTGAGAGGATCCCTAACTATGAGATCCTGAATCAATCCTGTCTCATTACACGGGACCAGATCTAGGACCGCTTGTTCCCTCGTAGATTCCATTACATACTGTTCTAGGAAACTATCCCGGATACATTCTGTAAACTCCGCCTCAAGGCTGCCTTGACCGACCTGGTTAAACCAATCGACATGTAGATTAAAATCCCCCATGATAACTGCTGTATCATTTCTACATGCATCAGTTATTTCTTTGTTTATTGCCTGCCCCACCATAATGTTACTATTTGGTGGCCTATAGACTACTCCTATCAGTGACTTTATCGCCTTACTATTCCTGATTTCCACCCAAATGGCTTCAACCGTATCCTCCAGAGCACCGATGTCATCCCTTACTGTTGCCCGGATGTCATCCTTAAATAACAGAGCTACACCACCTCCCTTACCATCCACTCTGTCCTTCCGAAGAGTTTGATACCCTTGGAGATTTAACTCCCAGTCGTGACCATCCTTTAACCATGTTTCAGTAATGGCCACTAAATCATAGTCATTCACGATGATTTGCGCCATCAACTCATTTACCTTATTCCAAATACTACGAGCATTCAGGTAAAGTACACTTATGTTGGCTTTTTTACCTCTGTTCTGAATCTTAACACCTCGATCAGTAACCTCTCCTAAGTCATATTTCCTCTTAACCTTTCTCCTAATTTTCCTCGTCGTTGAACCCATATCTTCATGTAACAACCTGCCGCGTCGCTTACCATTAATGTTTTCACTTCCCGTTTTATTCCTTTTAGTATTACTGGTCCTATTCACTGAGCTCCCCTCAGTGTACACTGTACCGTGTACTGTCGCCCTTTTTGATTTTTGACTATGGCTTCTCTGCTTTACACTTTCCCCCTTACTGCCTTTTGTTTCTGTCCCTGTTTTACTACCTTCCAACTTCCTGCATCGGTTCCCATCCCCCTGCCACTATTTTGCTCTCTATCCTTGTCTCCTTGTCATTCCTTCCTCACCGTCTTGCTTTTTCTTACTTGCATAACCATATCGAGCTAGAAGTAATCTACCTGATGTATTATGGCCGTTTGGTTTCATACATTTAGACTATTCTTTTCTGAACACTCTAGAAACTGAGGTTGTTAAACCATTTATCATTTCAGCGGTCAGCTCAGATCATATTTTAATTACTTTTGCAATATGTGAAAATGAAAAACCCCATTAACTGAAAATAATGTCCTCGGATGTGACAGAAATCAATTGGACTGGGAACAATTGTTTGATAAATAAATTTTAGGTTTTCATCTGCACATATCCTGGAGGTTTTGGAAGTAGTTGCTGTTAAGTGTTATTGGTGGAAATGTGTTGTCTGAACTAAAATTGAAACAACTCTGAGATCGTACTTCTGCACAAAATGGGAAACCATTGTCCTGTCTTGTTTTTGACCTGCAAAAGCACACAGAAGTGCACATGCCTGTGTATCGATATTCGAGTATTTTTGTAGTCTGTGCAGTTTGACAGAATAATTAACAAAAGGTTTTATTGTACTGTGTCTGCTCTCGATCTGGTTGCATGGACTTTTGTGAAATATGCTGTGTTGAGGTCAATCAAGGAACGGATGACTTCTTCATTTTCAATAGTTCTATTAACATGATTTTCTAATTACCTTCCATGCAATTGAAATAAAAGGTTTACCCTGTTAATCAGTGGAAAAAGTATTTGTTTAACCTTGCTTTACTTGTGCAACAAATCATTGTATATAGGTGGATGAAATAAGTGGTGTTGATACAAGCTCATTGATTTATCAAAACTTATGTTTCAAAGTTGTCACTCCTACCTTCATTGCCTCCTCCTTTTTCAGTCAGCAAAGTGTGTTACTCAAGCACTTACAGATTCAGTTGATCACAAAATTAATTTACAACAAATGGCTGCTGTGCAGGCAATGTACCCTGGTATTACTATCTCTCTTTTCCTTTCCTCGCATCTTCCCATTTTAAGTTCCCCAGTATCATGTGGAGGGTACCACAGAAGGTGCTAGTGCAGTACGACTTTTGTGCAAGTAAACCATACTACAATACACAAGGAACAAATCCAGGAATTATGTGTTTATTCAGCTAAGCAGCAAGCAGAATAAATTTCAGGACACAGTCGATCATTTTTAAAAACAAAATTGGGAATTGATGAAGCTCTTTAGACAGTAGCTTAAAATATATTGGTATTTATTTGACCTAAATTGATTCCTTTGCTCAGTGTTATCCCAGTCCTGCAGTTGCAGTTGAATGGTTGACATCGAGTTAATTGTTGAAAGCCCATATCCTACAAACAGAAAATTCAGGCAGCAGAGTGCACCAGACCCGTGAGGGAAGCTCTGCTGGGAGCGGAGGATAAAGAGAAGATGAGGCTCAGGGCCCTCACTCGCTTTCAGGCAGTAGAGAGCACATGACCAACAAGGGACGCTACTGGGAGTGCTGGATAAAGGGAATGCAAGGCTTGGGGCCCTCACACCTTCAGGCAGCAGAGAGCACCGCGGTGACCCACGAGGGACACTCCACTGAGAGCGGAGGATAAAGGGAACCCGAAGCTTGGGGCGTTCACACCTTCAGGCAGCAGGGAGCACCGCGGTGACCCACGAGGGACACTCCACTGAGAGCGGAGGATAAAGGGAACCCGAAGCTTGGGGCCCTCGCACCTTCAGGCAGCAGGGAGCACCGGACCCATGAGGGACACTCCACTGAGACCAGAGGATAAAGAGGATGTGAGGCTTGGGGCCCTCGCACCTTCAGGCAGCAGGGAGCACCGGACCCATGAGGGACACTCCACTGAGAGCAGAGGATAAAGAGGACGTGAGGCTTGGGGCCTTTTTGCTGTTCAAGCAGCGTGTTGGGTTTGAAGAACAAAAACCAGCAGTGACATGACAGGAAAGAGGTAAGCTGATTGGTTGGTGAGTAACTGATACTGGGCACTGTGTCTAAATAGCTGAAAATTAAATAACTGAAAATGATAACGGGGAACAACGCTTGGAAGATAAAGGAGAAGTGAATCTGAAAGCAGAACTAGGAAATCAAAAGAGCTGATTGGGTGAGTGCATTTATAGATTCTATAGTAACAAGGAGCAGAGACGGGCCCTAGTTAATATTAGTTAATACTATTTAATTTGTGTGATAATAAAAGTGTAAATGTAATTTAAAGGGTAGGACATGGCAGCAGAGCTCCAAGCTGTGGTCTTGTTGCTCCATCTGGGAGACCAGGAACATTTCCAGTTCCTAGGACCAGCATGTGTGTCTCCTGGAAGCCTGAGCTTCAGAGCTGGAGCGGCGGCTGGGGATTCTGTGGAGCATCCACGAGGCGGAGAGTATCGTGGATAGCACATATAGAGAGGTGTCGCACCACAGCTCAGACTCTACAGGCAGGAAGGGAATGGGTGACCACCAGGCAGAGCAAGAGAGCGAGGCAGGCAGTGCAGGAATATCCTATAGGCATTCTGCTGCAAAACAGATATACCGTTTTGGATACTGTTGAGGGGAATGACCTTTCACGGGAAAGCAGCAATAGCCAGATTTGTTGGACGACGGTTGGTTCTGCTGCAGAGGGGAGGTGTAAAAGTGTGAGAATGCAATAGTTATAAGGGATTCAATTGTCGGGGGGAATAGATAGGTGTTTCTGTGGCCGCAAACAGGACTTCAGGATGGTATGTTGCTTCCCTAGTGCCAGGGACAAGGATGTCTCGGAGTGGTTACAGGGCATTCTGGAGGGGAAGGGTGAAAAACCAGTGGTCACGGTACAAATGCCATAGGTAAAAAAGAGATGAGGTCCTAAAAGCAGAATATAGGGGGTTAGAAAGAAAGTTGAGAAATCAGACCTCAAAGATTGTGATCTTAAGATTACTACTAGTGCCACATGCTAGAATAGAAATAACAAGATATATGAGATGAATATGTGGCTGAAGAGATGGTGTGAGGGGGAGGGGGAGTCTCGGGTAGGGGAGTCAGCCATTTGGGATTAATATGAGAAGAAATCTCTTCACTCGGAGGTGTAAATCTTTGGAATTCTTTGCGCTGAAGGGCTGTGGCTGCTCCCATCAATGAATATATTCAAGACTGATATTTAACATTTTTGAATCAAGGGATCGAGGAATAGGTTACGAAAATGAAGTTGAGGTAGAAGATCAGCCATGGTCTTATTGAATGGCAGACAGGTTCAAGATGTAGAATGACCTATTCCCGCTCCTAATTTTCATGTTCCCATGCTATCATTCTACATGAAGACATTGGTAAAAATTAAACCTGTTGCATTGTTCTTTGGTTGTATTTTTTAAAAAAAATGTTTTTTAAAAATGCTTTGTATTTACCTGTTTTGAACTGCTTGTAGCAAATCAAGCCATTCAGGTAATTAACATGGAGATTAATCTTGTAATTGGCCAAAGAATTATGGTTGTAGTCAGTGTTTCCTCTAATGTCTCTCCACTGTGCCGCTCCTTTAAGATTGTCAGATGGCCAAGTATTCCCATTAATTTGAAAGGAACCGTTGCTTGTGCACAGACAGTTGGTCCCCTACTCGGCATATTTCTGATTGCTGCATGGCCGCACACTTGCATCGTTCAGAGGAAATGTTGGCAGTAGACACCCGTCCACTATAAACCAGTCATGGTTCAGCAGTAACACTGTGGCTTCTGAGTTGGAAATGTGGATTCAAGATGTGCTCCAGAGATTTCACGTCTAATCTGATCTGACACACTAGTGCGGGGGAGGGGGGAGGAGAGAGAGAGAGAGAGAGAGAGAGAGAGAGAGACAGTGCTGTCTTTCAGTTGAGACAATAAACCAATTTATCTGCCTACCCTCTTGGTGAATGTAAAACATTTCATGGCACTGTTCGAAGAGCAGGGAACTATCTGTTGTGTCCTGGCCAATTCAAAAAGTAGAAAATCTGATGATTTATATCATGCTGTTTGTGGGAATAGGCTGCATGCACATTGATGCCGTGTTTTTACACATTACAATAGTAAATACATTTCAAAAAGTACTTCACTTCTCTGTAAGGTGCTTTGAAGCGTCCTGAGTTCTGTGAAAAGTTTGAATAAATATACATTCCTTCCCTCCTTTCCATTGCTCTCACCCTCCCTCCAGATGCTCTTTTGATTATTTTGTAATATATTAAGTTTTTGCATATAACTGGAGATTTTAGAATAGCAATATTCTAAAGGTGTTAACATTTTTAGAACTGGGGGAGGATTTGGAAAAAGATCTCAGCTTCTTATTTAATAAGTAGATACGAAGGACGTATCTTCGGAGAGGAAAATAACATGAAAGCAAGGTAATTACTTAAGCCATTCGTATGGGCACCATAATCTCACGGTGGGAGATGGTCATCTTTATTGCATCTTACTATGTGACTGTGCCTTTTTAATAGTACACCAATAAAGATTAATCCTGAAATGTTTCAAATTCTGATAAATGAACATTTCTAATTAAAAGAGTTTTTAAAATGATTACTTCATTTTTATAAAAGCAAATTATTGAGGATGCTGGAATCTGAAACAAAAGAGAAAATGCTGGAAAATCTCAGCAGGTCTGGCAGCATCTGTAGGGAGAGAAAAGAGCTAACATTTCGAGTCCGATGACTCTTTGTCAAAACTTTGTCAAACTCGAAACGTTAGCTCTTTTTTCTCCCTACAGATGCTGCCAGACCTGCTGAGATTTTCCAGCATTTTCTGCTTCATTTTTATCTTCACTTGTCATTTAGTCTGGCTGAAGGTTTAACTTATTTTTTTATTGTTATAGTGGCATTCCTCAAATTATTTGACTGTTTACCCACGATCTAATGGTAATAGATGTTTTAATAAGGGTAATAGCGGTCAGTAACATTCTGGCTGGGCATTGTTTTCAGTATTTGGTAATGGTTTAAATGGAACAAAACCTTTGGTTGCAAGTCAAATGATCAGATCCTGTCAAACAATCTCTTGTTCGGGGCATAAGCCCCTTATTATGTCTGTTCTTGAATACCTGTTTGGTATTTATTGGATACTGCCTCCACAAAATTAGTATAAGAGGGACAAAAGTGCAGTAGAGTACAATTAACCAACCCAACTGAAAGTTGAATTGGCAAGGATGTGCTTTGATTACAGCATAAAATATCTGTTGTAAAACTGGCTCTAGCTATTCAAGTTACAATAAACTCACTATACCTCCGTTCAATAATGATTTAAAAGAGTTGATGCTGTTAGCTTTTCAACCATTACATTCTCACCAGCATTCTAGAAGCTGGTAAGCAGCCTCTCATTGATGTAATATTTAGTTTGGAGATTGTGAAGGTGAGTGCATTGTTGCATTCGGCACCCTTCTTTCTGCCAATTGCATTAAAGCCATAGTTTAGAGCACAATATTGCTGATAATAAGTTTTGTTCATTATGGCAAATAGAAATACCTATTCAATTGGAATGTTTTTTTCAGGCTAAGGTTAAGACATGTTATTTAAGGAATGTTAAATCTCACTTGTGCAATATGAACATTTTATTAGCTTTACTGTTTGTTAATTTAGGCTAAAGAATTCCTTTTCAGATTGTTATTTGAATGAAGGCTTTTTATTCTGTGCTATCTGATTAATGATATATATTTCTTAAATTTTAATTTTGACGATGCCTCGAGAAATCTATTGCAAGATTCAGGAATTTTCTACATTCAATAAATGAACACCATTGATTTAAACTTGTATTTAGGTCATGTTTCCTGTTATCTTCTGAATAGGTTAATTGTGGAAACCAACCTGCTGCAGAAAAAATCACCAGAACCAACAGAGATGCATCAAAGAGATTGGAGTGTTTTGATCCACTTCAAGCATTGAATCCAAGTGAGAGGCAGTGTGCAGATACAATAGTTAGTATGGGATACTCCTGTGAGAACGTAATAAAAGCCATGCAGAAACGAGGAGAAAACTTAGAACAGGTAAAGAAGTATATATTAAATAAAGTTCAATGTAGTACAAATTTTAAACCTGTGTTTTATATATAGTTGCGTTCTGCAAAACATTTTTATAGACTTCAGGATAATTTTTTTGGATGATCAGTCATTTTGGAGGGAGAAGGTTTTATAATGGTCATGTCACTGGACTAGTAATCTAGAGGCCCTCGACTAATGCCCTGGGAACATGGGTTTAAATCCAATTAATAAAATCTGGAATTTAAAGATAGTATCAGTAATGGTGACCATGAAACTATCGTTGATTGTTGTAAAAACCCTTCAGGTTCTCTAATGTCCTTTAGGGAAGAAAGTCTATTGTCCTTACCTGGTCTGGTCTACATGTGATTGACTATTAACTGCCCTCTGAAATGGCCTAGGAAGCCACCAGGCTCATGGGAAATTAAGGATGGGCAATTGTGGTAACTTGACCACAGAAAGGTAATTGTTAATAAAGTTAATAAATAAAGTGAATCTTCTTTAATATATAAAAATAACCGTTTAAAATACAGTATGGACTCAAAAACAGGAGCTGCTAGCTACACATCGAAATCACATTAACAGAATAGAATTAGAACAGCAGTTAAATAGGAATATACATAGGTAACGACAACTGATGACGTCACAGCATTTACTGATGACAATGGACTTAAATAAGATGCATAATAATGCCGTAACCCTTCCCCCCCCCCTTAAATTGTAATCCCCTCTGAAATACAATGAAACTAATGCCTTAATTATAAGTCAGTCTTTCAGGAGCTTTGTGACTAAGCGGTGATCTTCTCAGTACCTCTGGTGACTCCGTCAACTCTGGTGATGCTTGACTTAGTTCATCTGAACTTGTGAGCCCAGGAGTAGGTTGACTATCTGTGCTCGAGTTTCCATCTCCTGAAGTAGAGTCCACTGGAAGCCCTGATACAACAGGAACCATTTCTTCTGGAATTTCCACAGCTTCATTTCCTTCTATTGTGTTATCTGGAACTTTTGCTGTCTCTGAGTCATGGTCAAGACAAATTTGATCTTGGCGCCTGTGGACAACTCTTCCATGGTTCAATTTCATGACCAAAGATACTGGACCATTTTGGTTAAGAATAACTCCAGGTAGCCAATGCTAATTACTGCCAAAATGCCTGATATAATCACAATAATTCGGTTGAAACTTCTCTCCTTAGCATGACAATCGTGCCTCTCCTGCTTTTCTTGTCTTTTTCCCACATTTGCTTTGACATCTGGTTATAGCAGATCTGGGTGAGACTTCAGTCTTCTACCCATCAATAATTCAACTAGTGAGAGTCACGTAGTTGTTAGTGGTGTGATACAATATTGAAATAAGAACCTTGAGAGCTTTGTCCCTAAAGTATCACTTGCCATTGTCTTCAATCCTTCCTTCAATGTCAGAACAGATCGCTCTGCTAAACCATTTGAAGCTGGATGAAAAGGTGCGGTATGCACATAAACTCTTGGAACAACTCTCTCGTAAATGTATCATCAGAAATGAGAGAATCTGGTAACCTATGAGTTGCAAAGATTTGCTGTAGCTTTTCTATGGTACTGGGCGTTGTAACGTTGCTCATGATGTATACATCTAATCACTTTGAATGTGAATCCATGATGACTAAAATGTGTGGCCCATGAAAGGACCTGCAAATTGCACATGAATTCTCGACCAAGGATGTAATGGTGCTAGTGGTGCCATCTTCTGCTAGATTGACATACCGAACAGGATTTCACTTTGTTCTCCAAATCATGGTCCATATTAGGACACCAAACATATGGCCTGGCTAGACTCTTCATGCGAGAGGCACCTGGATGAGTCTCATGAATTGTATCCAATACTTGTGAACAAGCAGGGGGTGGAACAACCACTCTCGATCCCCACAGTCTGCAACCATCCTCCAAACGTAACTCATCCTTGAGCCTCACTTAAAGGTTCAACCTACCATATTCTATGATAGATGGCCATCCTTGAAGCAGAAATCTTTTAACCTGTGACAGAATGTGATCGCTCTGCTGTCCACTGCTTAATTTGTTTCACACTCACCGGAGATTGGGTAAGTCTCTCTGGTCTGAAAATCCTCCCGGGTGAACACAATACATGAGTTGGCAAAGCTGGTAAAAGGAGACGACTTAATTCATCCATATTAGCATTGTCCTTCCCTGCCCTGTACGCAATGCTGTATTGATGCAATGACAGTGTAAACGCCCAGCACTGTAGTCTTGCTGAGGCCATGGGAGGAATACATTTTGACTCTCTGAAAGGCTTGTGGTCGGGACATATGGTGAATGAATGATCATAGAGATACTGATGGAATCCTTTTACTGCAAAAACAATAGCTAGACCTTCTTTGTCCAACTGTGAATACCCTTCTTCAGCCTTTGTCAGCATTCTAGATGCAAAACTCATGGGTTTTGTGGACCTTTCCTCCATTACATGAGCAAGTACCGCCTCCACACCATTGGACAAGGTATCGCACGACAGAATATGTTTCCTGTCTGGATCAAAATGGACCAGCAGATTTTGCAATTGCAGCAGTGCTTTCACATTTTTGAAAGTCTTCTTCTGTGCAGACTCCCACTTTTTTGGTTTCTTTGAGTAGAAGTAGGTACAGTGGAGCCAACATTGTAAATAGGTCTGGCAAAACTTACCATAATAGTTTATCAAACCTACAAAAGACCTGAGCTCAGTCACATTTCTGGGCTCCAGAGCTTCCGTAATTGCTCGAACTTTCCCTTCCAATGGAGATGAGCCTTGTGCAGTGATTCTTTGGCCTCCTTACTCCATGGTTGGTACCTGAAAAATGCACTTTTTCTTCTTCGGATAGGGCCCTGCCTCTGAAAACCTATTTAAAACTCTATCCAAGTTCCTAAGGTGCTCCTCCTCAGACTTACCTTAAGTTAAAATGCATCTAAGTAGCCTGCAATGTAAGGAATGCCTTTGTTGCTCTTTCTAGCTTTAGTCTATTTGCTCTGTTTAGGTCACCTTTGCTCATGAGTCGCCAGGTATCTTTATGATACCGCCACGTGGTTCAAGTTCAGGTTATGATTAATAACACAGCACACCGCTTAGTAAGGATTAAAACAACGGTCATTTATTATATACAACAAGCAATATTAATACCCTAATACTACTTTCTATATAACAAACCTATCACTTGACTGGCCAATACTTAACTTAGGAAGAGCCCACCAGGTCAGGGAAACAAATGGCTTGTCCAATCAAATCTGGCCCGCGGGATTCAAAAGGCTGCTACAGGTCGGTGGCTAGGTGTCTCTACCGAATAGCAATCGCTGGATTCAACTTACTGCTGCCGGTGGCTGGTCTTGCGAAGGTCTCGAGCAGGCGAAGATGAGAGAGAGAGAGATTTGAACTTGGACCTTCACTTTTATAGGGCCCAGGGGCTTCCCGCCTCCTGGGGCGGCCCTTGACCCTGAGTCCCAAGTGATTGGATTCTGTCCCCAGTCTCTGGGGTCGATGTGTCCAATGGTGAGGCGATTCCTCGATCGGGGGGTGGTCGCTCACCTGTCTTTGTTTCGGCCACTGCAGGCGCCGACAGGTCTGGCCCGGTATTCAATTGCTAATATGTTGCAATTGTTCCCGGCGATAGCCGATTTAACTGTGGATGTCTGAGTAGATTAGGTGTAATCAGTCCTGAATGAAACTGCGGATACCTGGGTTGATGGGCTGTTGATAGCCCTGAGTATCGATCTGGGCTACGTTCCCAGAGCTGAATATGCAAACCTGTCTGCAGCTGCCTGCTTGTGTCTTTTTGGCTGTTTTTCCCAGCTGTCTTTCGGGTTAGCCATTTTAAACTGGGTTTTGGCCAGATTAATCGGAACGCAGCCATTTTACATGGCTACACCTTATTACAGGTTATCCATCGTCCTTTGGAAGATCGCCAGACAGGAGGATATGCGAAAAACGAAACGATTGGACTTGAAAAACCCTTTTTGCATGTTAATGGTCACATACTGCTTCGAATCTTCCTCTAGCAGGAGTTGTGGAAATGCCTGGCTCATGTCCAGTTTTGAAAACTTTTTGCCTCCTGCAAGGATTGAAAACAGATCTTCTACCCTCGGTAACTGATAAACGTCCAGTTTGAAACCTAATTAATGGTAAGTTTGTAATCCTCACATATGCGCGCAGTATCATCACTTTTAAGAATAGGAACAATTGGAGCAGCCCAATGTGAAAACTGAATGGGTTCAATGATTCCTGACCTTTTCAGCTGCTCCAACTCCTCATCCACTTTGCCTTTCATAGCGTAGGGCACTGTTCTCGGTTTGAAAAAAAGAGAAGTAGCCTGAGGATCTACAACCAATTTAACTGTAGTGCCCTGCAATGTACCCAGTTTGTCTTTGAAAGCTCAAGATATTTCTGAATGCGTCCTCTGTCTCTTGTATGTGCTTTATCTCACCCCTGTAGAACTGAATTTTTCTGAGCCAGCCATGCCCTAGATGGCCCATGTCCTTTTACCACCAGGAGCCGTGCTCTTGCTTCTTGGCTGTTATATGTAATGTCTATGTCTTTTTTTCTCCCAATTAAGGGGCAATTTAGCGTGGCTAATCCACTACCCTGCACATCTTTGGATTGTGGGGGTGAGACCCACGCAGACACAGGGAGAATGTGCAAACTCCACACGGACAGTGATCTGGGCCCGGGATCAAACCCTGGTCCTCGGCATCGTGAGCCAGCAGTGCTAACCATTGTGCCATCGTGCCGCCCATGCAATGTCTACCTCTAACACTCTAAGCAATGGTGTAGTCTCTGGTGTACGTCTGGAGTAAGGGCTGGTGCCTGCTTAGAGCCCCAAATCATCCTGAAAGTCTCATCATTGATTACTGATGCAGAGACTCCTGTGTCAACTGCCATCTTGATTTTCTGTCCATCAAACTCCACTGTAGCATAAACAGGCCCTTCACGCCCTCACTCATATTAAGCATGTCATAATTGTGCTCCTCTGCCTGGTCTGAGCTTTCCAAGCATCCACATTCGACTGAGGCTTCCTTACATTTGAAATTCCCTGCTTAGCCTTCGACTTGCTCTTAGCATCCCAGTACTTCTTCGCTAATTGCTCCTTCTTGTTGCACTGAAATGAAATGAAAATGATAATCGCTTATTGTCACAAGTAGGCTTCAAATGAAGTTACTGTGAAAAGCCCCTAGTCGCCACATTCCGGCGCCTGTTCGGGGAGGCTGTTACGGGACACTGGTGACAAACAACATCCATAAACTTACAATGATTCACATAGTGTGATGCTCCACACCTAAAACACCCCACTGTCTTCACCTCTTTACTTGCAGCTTTTTCTACTTCATGTAGCGCACCTGCCTGCGTGCCACCATTGGCCTTCTGAGTATCTTTTGCATTATTGGCAGCCATTTCCATGCCCTGAGAAATTTCTAAAGCCTTCTTAAAGTGTGGCTTCTCCTAGCAAACGCCGCTGATTGCTGTCCACATTAATGCCATAAACAAGTCTGTCCCGAAGTATGTCTTCCAAAACTGCCCCAACATCTCAATGTTCAGAAAGCTGCCGCATTTCAGCATTACGTTACGTTACGTTAGCTACACGCTGTCCCATCTTCCGAAAATGAGTATGGAATTTGAAGCTTTGCACAATTACTGAGGGGTTAGGATTGTGGTGATTCTGAAGGAGTGTAATTAAATCCGCAAATGAAATGTCCCCTGGTTTCCGTGGTGTAGTTAAATTTCTCACTAACTTGTAAATCTTCACCCCACACACACTCAGGAGAATTGAGAGCTTTCTAGCCTCGTCTGCGATCCCATTTGCCAAGAAAAAGTGTTCCAACATTTCCACATATTCAATCCAGTTCTCGTTCTCTTCCACAAACTCACTGATTGATAGACCCAAACATAGCCATGGTGCTGCTATCGGTCTTCCGTCGGTGAACTTAGCTAAAACCTTGTGTTGAATGTACTAAAACTCCAATTCTTTTTATTCCCGTCACCAGAAAGATGTGGTAACTTGACCACAAGAAGATAGTTGAAACACATTGTGATTAAAGTTAACCTTCTTTAATATATAAAAATAATGCAGTTTAAAATACAGTATGGACTCAAAAAAAGGTAGCAGCTAGCTAAACATTGAAATAACAGTAACAGAATAGAATTAGAACTAACGACAGTTAAATATGAATATACACATGTAACAACGACAGCTAATGACATCACAGCACTTACTGATAACATCAGCAATGCATTTAAATAAGAAGATGCGTAATAATAACAGACTATAACAGCAACAAATGCTGGACTTGCCAGCAACGCCCATATCCCATGAAAGGATAAATATATTTTTAAAAATTAAGAGTCGAATGAACTAACTGATAACTACAGAGTGATTTTTTTTTCTTCACTTAGCTTTCCTTTATGATTGAAAGTTTTTAAAGGGTATACATTTCACTCAATTAAATCTTGTAGACATGTTTCTGAGCGAGGTGAATAGCGAGGATAAGTTATGAATACCTCTTTGATATGAGCTTCGGAATGCGGAATATTTGGCTAATGGTAAAGTTCTTGGAAGTGTGGATGAGCAGAGGGATCTAGGTGTCCATGTACATAGATACCTGAAAGTTGCCACCCAGGTTGATAGGGTTGTGAAGAAGGCCTATGGAGTGTTGGCCTTTATTGGTAGAGGGATTGAGTTCCGGAGTCAGGAGGTCATGTTGCAGCTGTACAAAACTCTGGTACGGCCGCATTTGGAGTATTGCGTACAGTTCTGGTCACCGCATTATAGGAAGGACGTGGATGCTTTGGAGCGGGTGCAGAGGAGATTTACCAGGATGTTGCCTGGTATGGAGGGAAAATCTTATGAGGAAAGGCTGATGGACTTGAGGTTGTTTTCGTTGGAGAGAAGAAGGTTAAGAGGAGACTTAATAGAGGCATACAAAATGATCAGGGGGTTCGATAGGGTGGACAGTGAGAGCCTTCTCCCACGGATGGAAATGGCTGGCACGAGGGGACATAGCTTTAAACTAAGGGGTAATAGATATAGGACAGAGGTCAGAGGTAGGTTCTTTACGCAAAGAGTGGTGAGGCCCTGGAATGCCCTACTTGCAACAGTAGTGAACTCGCCAACATTGAGGGCATTTAAAAGTTTATTGGATAAGCATATGGATGATAATGGCATAGTGTAGGTTAGATGGCTTTTGGTTTGGTGCAACATCGTGGGCCGAAGGGCCTGTACTGCGTTGTATCGTTCTATGTTCTATATGTTCTATGAGCTGATACCTTACTGCCAAAAGAACGAGTGGTTTCTGATCAGCACTGTGTGGGTTAGAAATGATATCTTTTGGGTCTTTTCTGTTTATATCAAATATTTTTTAAAAGTTAAAATTAATAGGATAAGAAAAAGTGTTGTATTCCTTAGAGAATCAGTGCAGTTGAAGGCAAGAACCAATTAGTCAATTATTCATAATTGGAATTTCTAAAGGAAATTAGTTAGAACAAAGAAATGTACAGCACAGGAACAGGCCATTCTAGCCTCCAAGCCTGTGCCGACCATGCTGCCCGTCTAAACTACAATCTTCTACACTTCCGGGGTCCATATCCCTCTATTCCCATCCTATTCATGTATTTGTCAAGATGCCCCTTAAATGTCACTATCGTCCCTGCTTCTACCACCTCCTCCGGCAGCAAGTTCCAGGCACCCACTACCCTCTGTGTAAAAAAACGTGCCTCGTACATCTACTCTAAACCTTGCCCCTCGCACCTTAAACCTATGCCCCCTAGTAATTGACCCCTCTACCCTGGGAAAAAGTCTCTAACTATCCACCCTGTCTATGCCCCTCATAATATTGTAGACCTCTATCAGGTCGCCCCTCAACCTCCGTCGTTCCAGTGAGAACAAACCAAGTTTATTCAACCTCTCCTCATAGCTAATGCCTTCCATACCAGGCAACATTCTGGTAAATCTCTTCTGCACCCTCTCTAAAGCCTCCACATCCTCCTGATAGTGTGGCGACCAGAATTGAACACTATACTCCAAGTGTGGCCTAACTAAGGTTCTATACAGCTGCAACATGACTTGCCAATTTTTATATTCAATTCCCCAGCCAATGAAGGCAAGCATGCCGTATGCCTTCTTGACTACCTTCTCCACCTGTGTTGCCCCTTTAGTGTACATCTAGATCTCTCTGACTGTCAATACGCTTGATACTACCATTCACATTATATTTCCTACCTGCATTAGACCTTCCAAAATGCATTAACTCACATTTGTCCGGATTAAACTCCATCTGCCATCTCTCCGCCCAAGTCTCCAAACAATCAAAATCCTGCTGTATCCTCTGACAGTCCTCATCGCTATCCGCAATTCCACCAACCTTTGTGTCGTCCGCAAACTTACTATTCAGACCAGTTACATTTTCGTCCAAATCATTTATATATACTACGAACAGCAAAGGTCCCAGCACTGATCCCTGCGGAACACCACTAGTCACAGCCCTCCAATCAGAAAAGCACCCTTCCATTTCTACTCTCTGCCCTCTATGACCTAGCCAGTTCTGTATCCACCTTGCCAGCTCATCTCTGATCCCGTGTGACTTCACCTTTTGTACCAGTCTGCCATGAGGGACCTTGTCAAAGGCCTTACTGAAGTTCATATAGACAACACCCACTGCCCTACCTGCATCTTTGTGACCTCCTCAAAGAACTACTAACTAGAATGTGATGACATACATCACATAATAAAGTGCTATTATACACCTCTTAAAACAACTTTTTTTATCTCTAGTGACTGATTAAAAATGATTAAAAAAGAAGTCGACCTGTGTTTATCATGCAAAACTAGCCAAAATTGAGCATTTTAATTCAGCTTTAAAAAGTCCTACACATTCTAGTTGACTGTTCTGAATTTTTGAAGTTCACACTAGTTATAATTTAGGTGGAGATCGTGTAATGATGTTAATGGAGTAGTAATCCAACAGCCCGAACCCATGGCATCTGGTGAAATTTAAATTCAGTGAATAGATCTGGAGTATAAAACTAGTTTTAGTAACTTTTAAAATGTATTTTTCCAATTAAGGGCAATTTAGCATGGCCAATCCACCTATCTTGCACATCTTTGTTGTGGGAGTGAAATTCACACAGACTCTGGGAGAGTGTGCAAACTCCACGCAGTGACCGGGGGCCGGGATTGAAACTGGGACCTCAGCACCGTGAGGCAGCACTGCCAACCACTGCACCAACATGCTGCCCCTTGGTTTTAGTAATGATGACCATGAAATTATTATTGATTGATGTAAAACTCCATCTGGTCCTTACCTGTTTTGACCTACATCTGACTCCAGACAGCAATGTGGTTCACTTTTACCTCCCTCTGGAATGGCTTAGCAAGCCATTCAGTTTTATAGAAATCCTACAATGCAGAAGGAGGCCTTTCGGCCCATCGAGTCTTCACTGACCCTCCAAAAGAGCACCTTACCTAGGCCCATTACCCTGCCCTATCTCTGCAACCTAACCATCTTTGGACACCACGAGGCAACTTAGCTTGGCCAATCCACTTAACCTGCACATTTTTGGACAGTTACCAATGGGCAATAAATGCTGGCCTTACCAACAATGCCCATATTCTATGAAAGAATTTAAAAAATTCTATTGCCTCAGTTTTAGGACTGTTTGCCAGTTCGATCTGGTTCACTTTGCTGTTAAGTTTATCCAATGCAGCTTGTGCCTATGCAATGCCAAAACTGCTTTTAATCAATGCAAAAGTAGTGTAAATAACACTAAAATAAATTGATTTAATGGAATAGCTTCATAAAAACACCCACTTGAAACGGGTACTGTATAGCGATCACTAATTTCAGGAATAACTGCTTGCTAAATTGAAGTGCAATTGAACAGTACTTATTGCATCAAATTAAAATGTTAATGCATTAGTTGTTACAGGAATGAAGAAATTCTCAAGCTTCTTCAACCCAAGATACAATCTAGTGTATAAATCATGCTGTTAATGATTCTAATAATGAACCACTGCAAAAACTATGTAATGTTCACTTCAACTTGGCAAAAATTCGTTCTCAGAAATAGTCAGCAGTGATTTAAAACACATCAGAGAAAATTATAATGAAAAAGGAATCTGAGATTCATGTCAACTTGCTACTATATTTCTATAAGAAAGCTCAGGGTAATGGAGTAAAGAACTACTGGTTGTTGACAAAGATGTTTGAATGTGCAGATTCCAGCAGCAGCATTTCAAAATGTTCTAGGTAAATTTGGTGAAGCATATATTAATGCCCAGTCATTGCAGAACAAACTGGATTCTCGAGCTATGTTGTCAGATCAGTAGAGGTTAAGAATGAGGCTGGTACAATGAGCTGTGTCATGCACAGTGTTGCACCTTGAACACTACACTCGGTTCTGATCATCAAGGTACATGGGAAATGCTCAAATCCTGGAATGGGTATAACAAACCGTTTGGGACTGATCTCTAGTGTCAGGTCTGAATAACGAGAAATTGTTTGGAAAGACTTCAACTCTTCAGCATGAAAAAGTGAAGAAAAGGACTTTTTATAAAGCTATATAAGATACTAAACAAATGGAAAATGTTAATTCTGAACTACTTGGTTAAACCTTCAATATAGTTTTTCAGAACATGGATATAAACTGTTAAAAGACAAGTTCAGGATTGATGTTAAGAATCATTTTTCACACCAATTAATATCTGGGATGGCTTTTTTGCCCACTCCATATATTCAAGTAATCTTCAAACCTTTGCTTTTTGATAATGATAAATTTACACCATTTACCACTGATCAGTAGAATTTAATTTTCTCTGTCTATTTTAAGAAAACCTTCCAGAATTTTGACAATCTCTTATCAGATCTCTTTATCGCTTCTATAGCTGGGTCCAGTTTGAAACATAGGGACAGGAATAGGCCATTCAGCCTCTTGAGCCTGTTTCAGCGATCAGTGAGATCATGGCTGATCTGTAATCTAACTTCACTGTCCTGCCTTGACTCCATAGCCCTTAATACTTTTTGATCAGTTTTTGTTAGTCAAGGGTTAAATCTCACATTTAGAATTATCAGTTGAGCTAGCATCTCCTGCTTTTAGAAGGTGGGAATTCCTCACTTCTACCACTCTGCATGAAGAGGTATTTCCTAATTTTTGTCTTGAATGGCCTGGCTCTGCTTTTACAGTTATGTCGCCATTGCCCAGACTCCCCCGGCAGCAGAAATGTCTCCTTATTCCTTTTTGAAAGCCTGACAATCTCATTAAAATTACCCCATTATCTTCTATATTCCAGGGAATGCAAGCTGAATTGACGCAATCACTCCTTATAATTTAAACCTAGAAGCCCTGGTAACATTCTGGTGAATCCGTATTGCACTCCTGTTCAGTTGGTAGCACTCTTGCCTCTGAGTCACAATATTTTTGGTTCAAATCCCACTCCAGGGTTTTAGCACAAAAGTCAAGGCAGACACTTTGGTGCATTGCATTGTCTTTTAAAAAAATAAATTTAGAGTGCCCAATTCATTTTTTCCAATTAAAGGGTAATTTAGAGTGGCTAATCCACCTACCCAGCACATCTTTGGGTTGTGGGAGTGAAACCCACGCAAACATGGGGAGAATGTGCAAACTCTACAAGGACAGTGACCCAAGTCCGGGATCGAACCCGGATCCTCGGCGCCGTGTGTCAGCAGTGCTAAGGTGCATTGCATTGTGAGAGGTGCTGTCCTTTGGATAAGACATTAAACCAAGGCCCGATCTGCCTGCTTGGGTGTATGTTATAAGATCCCATGGCAGTAATTGAAGGAGGCTATCCCTAATGTCCAGGCCAATATTTAACCCTCTACTGTTTCTAACTTTCCACCATTTTAACAAGTACTGTGATCTATCGTTTCCCCCCCCCCCCCCCCCCCAATGGATGACCTCACACTTCAATATGTTGCAATCCATCTCCCTCACTTTTGACCATTAAATTTATCTTTTTTTTGCACCAATCTTTGTCTACCTGGTAAACTTGGGTATATGACAAGGGTGGCACGATGGCGCAGTGTTTAGCACTGCTGTCACATGCTGCCGAGGATGCTGGTTCGATCCGGCCCTGGGTCACTGTGTGTGGAGTTTGCACATTCTCTCTGTATCTGCGTGGATCTCACCCCCACAACCTAAAAAGATGTGTAGGTTAGGTGGATTGGTAATGCTAAATTGCCCCTTAATTGGGGAAAAAAAGTACTTGGGTACTCTAAATTTATTTAAAATAAAGAAAATTAAATAGGGTTGTTAGTCTTGACCTACCCTTTGCGAATTGCAAATCCATGTTGGTGCTTGCTAAGCAGTTCAAATGTCTCAAGTGCTTAATTATAGATTCCACTGAGGGCACCAGCTTGGGGGCGTTGATAACGGCGCCTCTGCCGTTCCCACCGGCACGGTACTCCACCAGCCCCGCAGTGGTGGCGGCCCTGAGAGTCAGGGGGCAATAGAGGAAGCATGTGGGAGCGGAGGGAGCATCGATCTGGTCTCCAATTTGTAATGACCACTGGTTTGCCCCGGGAAGGATGGACGGGGAGTTTCAGAGATGGCAGAGGGCAGGAATCGAGAGGATGTGGGATATGTTTATAGAGTGGAGCTTTCCTAGCTTGAGGGAACTGGAGGAGAAATTTGGATTGGCGAAGGGAAACAAATTCAGGTATCTGCAGGTGCAAGACTTCTACGTAGGCAGGTCTCAACCTTCCCGCTCCTACCACCAAGGGGGATACAGGATAGGGCAGTTTCCAGAGTGTGGGTGGGAGAAGGGAAGGTCTCTGACATCTATAAGGAACTGATGGGGTCAGAGGATACGCAGACTGAGGAGCTGAAGCGCAAGTGGGAAGAGGAGTTAGGAGGAGAGATAGATGATAGTCTTTGGGCGGATGGTTTGAGCAGAGTCAACGCGTCCACAACATGCACCAGGCTCAGCCTGATACAGTTTAAGGCTCACATGACAGTATCCCGGATGAGCAGGTTCTTTGGTGTAGAAAATAGGTGCGCAAGGTGTGCGGGAGGGCCAGCGAACCATGTCCGTATGTTCTGGGCATGGCCAAAGCTCAGGGGATTCTGGCAGGGGTATACAGATATCATGTCCACGGTGTTAAAAACAAGGGTGGCACCGAGTCCGGAGGTGGCGATTTACGGGGTGCCGGAAGATCCGGGTATCCAGGAGGAGAAAGAGGCAGACGTTCTGGCCTTTGCTTCCCTGCTAGCCCGGAGACGGATATTATTAGCTTGGAGGGAGTCAAAGCCCCCGAAGTCGGAGACCTGGCTATCGGACATGGCTAGCTTTCTCTATTTGGAGAAAATCAAGTTCGCCATGAGAGGGTCACTGTTAGGGTTCACCCGGAGGTGGCAACCGTTCGTCGACTTCTTTGCCGAAAATTAATCGTCAGCAGAAGGGGGGGGGGGGGTTAGTTTAGCTTAGAGTAGGGGGTTAATAAAGGTGGGACCTGTAAGGGAAGAAGCAGGCTTTTTGCACTATGTTTATAGACTTGAGTATATTGTTTATTTTGTCGTTGTTGTAAAACCAAAAATACCTCATTAAAATGTTTATTAAAAAAGAAATTATAGATTACAATAGCTTCCCCACACCAGATGTTAGAATAATGGATCTGTAGTGCTGGACTTTCACCTTGGAGACAGGTAACTTGAGTCAGAAAATTTCCTGACTCTATGCACTCGCCTCTGGAAAAAGTGACCTGAATGACGCGTTTTTCATTCCAGGAGTGCAGATGCAGGATAGAGTCGAGCCCACGGATCCTAAACACAGATCAGAGGTGGCCACAGTAGCTGCCGAGACATGGTTAAATACCAAATTCAGAAGTTGATGTCAGTGATTCCCTGTTACTCCACAGATGTGCTTTTGAAGTCTTTACAGATGGAAATCAATAAGAAATCACTGAATTGATATGGACTTCCACTTTTCGTGATTTCTTTCACACTGTGAACATCTTTGAAAAAGTTGAGCTTGTTAAATAAGGTGTAACTGGACTTTTAACAGTATACTAAAGACATAATTATGACTGAAAATCTCTCTGACATTAAACTATTTCTTATTTTAGGGAAAAGTCAATTATCTCCCTTGCATAAATTACATAGATTTTTAAAAATAATAAAAAATATTGTTTAATGTTTGATATTTCAGCTTCTACCTTAATCGTGTGTATATCCTAATTTTTCCTTTCTGTAAAAGTATTAAAAAGTGAATTATTAAAATCTGCTTTGCTGTCTGAGAGTTTTCATTATCATTGGCTGCAATGCCTTTTTGATATCACTGTTGCTGGATAGCATAGATGGCCTATAGCCCGAATGAAAATTAATGTTGGGAAAGGTGAAATGTATTGCCAGAGAGACTGCTGGGTCTTTGTGAGGAGCTTTTGTTTTTGTTGTCTCCTCTCTAATGACAATATCTGGTCCATTAATAAGTGGTCAGAGGCAGAAATTCCTAGAAAAACATTACTTGCAGACACAAGAATGAACAGTGAGAAATTCTGTCAGTAGTAAAGGGCATTTAGAGAAGTGGTGAAAACCATACAGCATTCAAACTGGTTCAAAACTGTCTGAAAGACTACTCTCAACTGTTCATAAGGCTGATGCAACCAACATAATTCCCCAGAAATATATTCCAGGTAAAATTATTGACGTTGATATGATTGAGCTGTAAATCCTACACTTGCATAAAAAGGGCTCTAAAACAATAAAGCCCCAGGGATAACCCATATTTATTGCAGAAGGTTATGGCTTATGGAGGAGATTGGTGAGGGTTGTCAATCATTACAAGGACACCATTCTCCTCTGGCAAGGTATCAGTAAATCGGAAATAAACAAATCCAATGCCCCTATTCTCTGTGTCTATCTGTATTTACCCTGGTAAAGAACTTAAGGAGCGCATCTGTTATTCATGCTCTTGAATATCTTTAAAATCCATCTCCATTGAAAAGAAGTTAAGCTTTGTGAGTCTTTTAACAGTTGCCTCCGTTTAGAATGCTTTGTATGTGGTGGCTAATTACCCTAATGAAGAATGAAAAAATAATGCCGTTTGGAGAGCCGGTATACACATGATGGGCCAAATGGCCTCCTTCTGCGCTGTAACAATTTTGTGGTTCTGAATATTAGCTGTGGTAGTAAATCTATTTTTCTGTCATTGATCTGAAAGCACAACGTCTGCTCATGTATTATAATCAACACATTTCATTTCCTATAAGGAGACAAAACTTTCTATCATGTTATTATGGTGTGTTTCTCAAGAGAGTCAATATGAATAATGTTCTTGAAACCTATCTTTAAACATTTCAGGTGCTTGATTACTTGTTTGTCCATGGACGACTCTGTGAACAGGGCTTTGAACCAGCTCTTGTGGAGCAGGGCCTGGAGATGTATCAGTGTTCAGAGCCAAAAGTGAGTCAGTATTACATGAACCATGTGTGCTCTATCTTCCATGTTTAATATTGAATTTATCTGCATTATATGAGCAGAAACCTTGAATAGAGTGCATGTAGATTATTTGGTTCTAAATTGGTATAGCAGCCGAATGATTATGGGACTGGACTTGTCACTCTGAGATTGAGAGTTCAAGTCCCATCATATCAAGCTGATAAACTCAATTTGATAGTTTTGGTAATTTGTGGAATGACATTGGAAAGAATTGCCAAGAAAAGCTACCTGCCCTCACTCTTTGGTTTGATTTGCATGTTACCCTAGTCCCACACTACCTGATTGACTGAATGTAAACAGAGTAACGGTAATAGATGATATATACTGCTTGCCGATGTAGTCCACTTCTCCGAAGCAATTGATCGTAATCTGCTTGTCATTGAGTGTCAGCATAATAGTGATATAAACCATATTTTAGATTTATATACACATAAAATACATAAGAAAATAATACAGTATTCAAACATCTGGAAGGTATCTGCACAAGTATGTTATCCATTCTGGATCTGTTATACTTTGCAATTCTTGCGCATTTGATTTCTTGTCAACAATTGACTGTAAAGTACAATTGAGTAACCAGATGTTCATGGAATTTAAATTTCTGTGCAACACATAATGCTAAAATGCAGACTTGTCCAACACACGGGATACATCATGGCCCCTGAGGCCTCTGAAGCAGGCCTGCCAAGCTTGTAGGACACTCAACTGACTTACATTTGAAAAATGCTGTAAAGCTGCTTGTCCAATTAGAGGCTTATTTCACCCTGCATTGGCTGCTGGTAGATTCAGTAGGGATCAATCTCAGCAATCAATCAGCAGCAAACACTGGGAGAAACCAGCAAGTGATTGGATGAGCAGAAAACAGTGAGAAAGTAAGTTTTCAAGAAAGGTTCTGGAGCGAGAGAATGAGCGGGTCTCTGAGCGAGGGGAGAACAGGTCTGGAGAGGGAGAGTGGGTCTCGGAGGGAGAAGGTGAGTGGGCTTCGGAGCAACGGGAGAGAGCGGGCCTCGGAAGAGAATGGGGCCCTCGACTTCCGGTTGCGGCTATGCCTAGGTAGGTCGCACGTTCGGCAGTTCCCGCCGGGAACGGACTTTTGGGCTCTTCAGAGGGGCCCCAACGGCAATTGTTCGACGGCTTCCAGTGTGGGAAGGTGACAGCAAGGTCCCCCCGACATTATATGGATTGGACCAGGAGTGGAGCGGTTAAAAAAGTGATCTTGGTGCAGCGAGATGTGCGAGGGAGGAAAAGCAAGATGGCGGTGGGTGGAGACCAAGCAGCATGGGCGCAGTGGTCACAGGAGCAGCAGGAGTTTCTTAAACGCTGCTTTGAGCTGAGGACAGAAATGCTGGCGCCAATGAAGGCGGCAATTGAGAAGCTTGTGGAGACCCAGAAGGCCCAAGGGGCGGTGATCCGGGAGGTGCGGCAAAAAGCTTCGGAGAACGAGGACGAGATCTTGGGCCTGGCGGTGAAGGTGGAGGCGCACGAGGCCCTGCACAAGAGGTGGGCGGAAAAATTCGAGGACCTGGAGAATAGGTCGAGGAGGAAGAATCTTCGGATTCTGGGTCTCCCTGAAGGACTGGAGGGGCCCAATGCCGGGGCATATATGAGCATGATGCTCAATTCGCTGATGGGCACGGGAGCTTTCCCGAGGCCCCTGGAGCTGGATGGGGCTCATCGGGTCCTGGCAGGAAGACCCAAAGCGGAGGTGGCTAAGAAGAGGACTGGTTTCAACCAGGCTAAGGCGGTGCTCCATCGGAAGGGGGTGAAGTTCGGGATGCTGCAGCCAGCGCGATTGTCACGTTCCAAGATCGGCACCACTATTTTGAAACGCCTGATGAGGCATGGAACTTTATCCAGACTGAAAAGTTGGACTCAAATTGAGGGTTTGTCGTGGGGGGATGTTTACTGTGTTTACCGCATTTGAGGAATGTTCTTTTTGTTTGAGTGTTGGGTGGGGATGGGTGAATGGATTTGATGTGGGGGCTGTGGGAGAGTGTGGGCGTCGGTGTTGGAGGGGCAGGGCCCCACGGTGGAAGAGGGGGGGTGGAGGCCCGTTGATGGGGATTTGGGGTAAGGCCGCAAAAAGGAGCTGCGCCAGAGTGGGCTGGGCCAGCTCAGGAAAGGGCGGGCTTTTTCCCGCGTTAGGGAAGAATGGGGGCGGGGCCGGGGTGGGGGGGGGGAGGGAGGGCGGTGCTGGAGAGGAGTGCACACTGACTGCCAAGGGGTGGGGGGATTCTCACACTGGGGGGTCGATGGAATGGCGGGAGAGGCCGGGGTCAGCAGGGGTCAGCTCACTTACGGGAGTGTCATGTGGGGAGCAAAATGGCTAGATGAGGATCTAGTGGAGGGGGGCGGGAACTGGGTTGCTGCTGCATTGGCCAAGAGGGAGCTGGAAGTAGGAGAGGTAGTCGGGGCGGGGCTCCGCCGCCTGGGGGACTGGAGGGTGTGGGAGGCGCGGGCAGGTGGCTGGCCTAGAAAAGGAGATGGCTAGTCAGCAGGGGGGGGGGGGGGGGGGGGCGGGGGGGGGGCAGTAGCCCCCCGATCCGGCTGATAACTTGGAATGTGAGGGGCCTGAACGGGCCGGTCAAGAGGGCCCGGGTGTTCGCGCACTTAAAGGGACTGAAGGCAGACGTGGTTATGCTCCAGGAGACACATCTGAAGGTGGCAGATCAGGTTAGGCTGAGAAAGGGATGGGTAGGGCAGGTCTTTCATTCAGGGCTGGATGCGAAGAACAGAGGGGTTGCAATACTGGTGGGGAAGCGGGTGTCGTTCGAGGCACTGAATATTGTAGTAGATAATGGAGGTCAATTAGTGATGGTGAGTGGTAGGTTGCAGGGGGTGCGGGTGGTGCTGGTGTACGTACATGCCCCGAATTGGGATGATGCCAGATTTATGAAACGCACGCTGGGTCGGATTCCGGATCTGGAGGTAGGAAGCTTGATAATGGGGAGGGACTTCAAAACGGTGCTGGACCCAGCACTGGATCGTTCTAGGTACAGGACGGGTAAGAGGCCGGCTGCGGCCAAGGTGCTCGGGGTTTATGGACCAGATGGGGGGAGTAGATCCATTGAGGTTTGCCAGGCTGCTAGCCAGAAAATTTTCCTTCCTTTCCCCCGTCCATAGAGCCTACTCCCGGATAGATTTATTCATTTTGAGTAGGGCGCTAATCCCGAAAGTGGAGGGAACGGAATATTTGGCCATAGCCATCTCGGACCACGCCCCGCATTGGGTGGAGCTGGAGTTGGGGGGAGGGGAGGGACCAGCGCCCGCTGTGGCGCCTCGATGTGGGACAGTTGGCGGATGAGGGGGTGTGCGGGCAGGTACAGGGGTGTATTGAAAGATATTTGGAGCCCAATGACAACAGGGAGGTGCAGGTGGGGGTAGTCTGGGGGGCGTTGAAGGCGGTGGTCAGGGGAGAGCTAATCCCCATTAGGGCCCACAGGGAGAAGAGAGAAGGGAGGGAGAGGGAGAGGTTGGTGGGGGAGATTTTACGGGTAGACAGGAAGTATGCAGAGGCCCCCGAGGAAGGGCTACTTAGGGAGCGACGGAACCTCCATACGGAATTCGACCTATTGACACGGGGAAAGCAGAGGCACAGTGGAGGAAAGCGCAGGGGGCGACGTATGAGTATGGGGAGCAGGCGAGTCGGATGCTGGCACATCAGCTTCGTAAGAGGGAGGCAGCGAGGGAGATTGGTGGAGTTAAGGATAGAGGGGGGAATATGGTGCGGAGTGCGGTGAAAATAAACGAGGTATTTAGGGACTTCTATGGGGATCTGTACAGGTCTGAGCCCCCAGCAGGGGAGGAGGGGATGCGACGATTCCTAGATCAGCTGAGGTGGAGGTGGAGGTGGAGGTGGTAGCTGGTTTGGGGGCGCCGATTGGGCTGGAGGAGCTGGTTAAAGGATTGGGGAGCATGCAGGCGGGGAAGGCCTCGGGGCCGGATGGGTTTCCAGTTGAATTCTTCAGGAAATACGTGGACCTGCTGGGCCCGTTGCTAGTGAGGACTTTTAATAAGGCCTCACTAATAAGGCGAGGGAGCCCTGACCTTTAATAAGGCGAGGTCCCCTGACCTTGCCCCCGACAATGTCCAGGGCACTGATTTGTTTGATCTTGAAGCGGGACAAGGATCCATTGCAATGTGGGTCGTATAGACCGATCTCGCTCCTCAACGTGGATGCTAAGTTTCTGGCGAAGGTGCTGGCTGCGAGAATTGAGGACTGTGTCCCGGGGGTGATTCATGAGGACCAGACGGGATTCGTGAAGGGTAGGCAGCTAAACACAAATGTGCGGAGGCTCCACAATGTGATTATGATGCCCTCGGTGGAGGGGGAAGCGGAGGTAGTGACAGCTATGGACGCGGAGAAGGCCTTTGATCGAGTGGAGTGGGAGTATCTTTGGGAAGTGTTGCAGAGGTTTGGGTTCGGGGAGGGGTTCATCAGTTGGCTCAGGCTGCTATATAGAGCCCCAGTGGCAAGTGTGGCTACGAACCAGCGGAGGTCGGAGTACTTTCCGTTGTACCGGGGGACGAGGCTGGGGTGCCTGTTATTCCCCTTGTTGTTTGCACTGGCAATTGAGCCGCTGGCCATGGCACTGAGGGAGTCCAGGAAATGGAGGGGAGTGATCGGGGGGGAGAGGATCACCGGGTGTCGC